>NW_026715449.1:0-20617 GCF_029784015.1 Lycium ferocissimum | reverse complement strand
ATCGACGCACGGGAATAGTAGCACGAAGCCAACTCGATCCTGAGTCACCATAGGAGTTTAGTCACACAATATCCTGTATGAAAACTAGACATGCTTTCTCCTATATAATTCACAAAGCATACAATCAACTAACCAAAGTCTAACTCAAGTAGACCATAACCTACCTCAAAGTAGAGCTGGAACAACGCAAGTCACTCTGCTACAGCCTTTCCTTTCCTCAATGCCTCAGAATGCTCAAAGTCTAGAAATAGAAGGCTAAATGAGTCATAATACTCAATTCACAAGTACCAAGCAAGAATACCCTTTCCTTACCCCATTCCAAGGAGTGGATGATTTTCTAGGCGATAAACAACCTATCAAAGCCTTCAGTAATCATTAATCATCAATTTATACCAATCCTCTATCAACATTCCCATTACAAACATTTTTTATAGTAAAGACACCATTTTTATAGAACCCTAGGTCTCCAATCACTTAGTTTATGTCTCTAATTGTTTAATTTATGACCAAGGGCAACTAACCAATGCATTTAGATGATAACTAAGCGATAATAACCATAACCCATCAAGTTTAGAAGGTCTATTGACATTCTACGGTTTCTACTTCAATTTCACCATTAAAGACCCATGAAGATAATTACAATAATGAAGGAGAAGGGAATGAGAGAATGGAAATCAATAAACTTACCTCACAAAGTTATCTTGCCTTAGCTTGAAAATTCTCTCTAGGTGTTTGTTGGGAAATGTGTTGGTGTTCTGTGAAAAGAGAAAATAAAACTGAGTATATAAAATTCGGCTACTGCTTTTACGTCTACCGCTACAGCAGTCATCACGCCGCTGCAGTGGTACCACTGTAGCGGTCAAGTGACCACTATAGCGGCCCACCACAATTTTCTCGTGACCGCTATGGCGATCCACCCACTGCTATAGCGGTGCCGCCATAGCGGTACACTGCCCGCAACAATGACCACCAAGGAAAATGGATGGCCGCTGGCAGCGGTTCATGTACCGCCACAGCTGTACCACTACCGCCACAGCGGTACGTTTTGGGCAGTGAGCTCAATTTTATCCAGTTTTTCCCCCTATCACCCCACATTTCATCCAAGACCTCAAAAACACAACATAAAACATGCACACGTATAAAAAGACGCCCTACGAATCCACCCGCAGCCTCGAAATTCCCAACGGAGTCCTAATTTTCCATAATAACCGAAAGGGTCATTATAAAAGAAAACAGGTTTTCATAGACCACCTTCTCTCTCTACTTGTAAAATATTCTCTTAAATAAAAAAAATTGTTGTTTATTATCTCCATCTCTACTGAGCACAACCTTTGTATATTAGGTAATTTTCTTTTCTTTTATTTTGATTTAACTTTTAATTTACATATTCATATTTAGCCTAAATGAAAGGCTAAAAATCTCATGTTGGACTATATCACACTAGACTACTAGGTATTATGGTGAAAATGCCTTAATTATCAAGGATTCACCTAAGATGGTACTGAGGTCAGGCAGAGAATAACCCAGGCGGACTGTTCAGACTCAGGCGGTGGTCTTGTTGTTTTGCTTGCTTAGCCGAGGTGGCGTCTAGGGCTGTGTTTGGACTTGTTTTGAGTTGAACAACCCCATCCCCAGGGTTATTAACCTAGTAAAAATCCCTCTGCAGTATCATCCCACCATGCGATCCGTCCAGATTCTTGCTCCCATTTTACAGGATTCAGAATATTACCATGCTGTTCTTGGGTTAAATAATTATAGAGCATTTTTCAGGAAGATGGTCGGATAATAATCAAACCATTAGAACCATGCTTCAGAATTTAAGATGCCAAACCCTTACCTCATTTAGGTGGTATAAGGATGTATTCCTTTGTCGGATTATGGAAATACCTGAGTGCAATGACACTCATTGGAAATCCAAATTTATAGATGGATTACCCGCCCTTTTTGTGGAAAGAGTTCGAAAAGCTCTTCGGAAAGGGGAAGCTAGTATTAATTATGATAATTATACTTATGGAAAGTTAATAGGCACATGTATGCAGGAAGGCTTAGCCTTATGCAATGAGATTAAGCTGAATCAGCAAATTAAGAGACATGGTCTGAATGAGAGACAACAATTAGGAGAATTTTGTGGACAATTTGGTATGGATATTCCACAAACCAAGGCACCTCATAGGCACAAGAAAAAGAAGAAAGACTTCCAAGTATGGAAAGAAAAAACGCTTGCACAAGAAAGCAAAGCGAAAAAAAGAATTCAAAAAAAGAAAGGATTACGTTAAATCCAAAAATCCAAAAGCCTGTTATAAGTGTGGCAGAGTTGGTCATTTTTACAAAAATTGTAAAGTCAAGGAGAAAATTAAGAACCTTGACATTGATGGATGACCTAAAAGAATCTTTATACAAGATTTTATTAAATTCAGAACCAGAGGATTCTGGTTTTGAGTCTGATAATTTGGTGGACTCTTCATCAAATGAAGATCTTAGAGTTCTTTAGAATGAGATTTGTACCTCTACTACTTCAGATGAAGAATGTGCACCATGTCAAATAGGACAGCCATGTACTAGCAAGGGTAATAAGGAAGAGGATGAATTTTATAATCTCTTCTCCCAATTTCGAGATACCAATATCAATGTTTTGGATGGTAATAACCTTGTGGATTTGTTAAAGATTATTAAAGATCCAGAGCTTAGGTCTCAAATTATTGATAAGGTGAATGAAACACCCAAGAAACCAGAAATTCAGACGGGCATTCAGATACAGGAATCACCAGGTCCATACACCATGTCAGAAGTTTAAAAATCTTCTTCAACAAAGGAGAAATATTATAACTACTCCAGCCACAACCCAAGATTTAGAAAAAGAGATTGATAATCTCAAACAGGAGATTTCCACCCTTAAACAACATAATATGATTTTAGATAAGAGAATATCTAGAATCGAGGACAAGGGGAAACAAGTTATTGAAATTGCAGCAGATAATATTATAGAAGATACATCTGTGGACGGAAGTACCAGTAAGGAAGAAGAATTTCTAAAAACTCTGGAATTTATTACTTCCCAAAAGTTTTTCATAAAATTTACTCTTTTAATTGATTATAATTTCAAAAAAGAATTTCTTGCTCTCTAGTTGATAGCGGAGCTGATTTAAATTGTATTCAAGAAGGATTAATTCCTTCAAAATATTTTTATAAAACTACCCATAATCTTAGATATGCTAATGGGCAGAAAATGGGAATTGCTTTTAGATTACCAAAAGTTTATATTTGCCAAGACAGAGTCTGTATGCCAGAAAGTTTTGTATTGGTAAAAGATATTTTCAGTCAAATGATTTTGGGAACCCCATTTTTTCAAAAAATATTTCCTATCCAGAAATGGGATATTAAAGGTATTATAGGAACTTTTGAAGGGAAAACAATTGAATTTCAGTTTATAACTGAACCATTTTCAAGGATTATAAATGAAATCAAAGATAGGTTGAGGAATAAACGTCAACAATTCAATTTTTTAAAACAAGAAATATATACTCTTAATATTGACGAAATTTTACAAAATCCAAAATTACAAGAAAAAATAGATTGTATAAAAAATCAGTTTTCATTACAAATTTATAGTGATCATCCTAATGCTTTTTGGGATAGGCAAAAACATATTGTTACTCTTCCATATGAAGAATCTTTTTCTGAAAATAATATTCCTACTAAAGCAAGACCATGACAAATGAATTCTGAATATTTAGAATTATGTAAAAATGAGATTTCTTCTCTTTTACAAAAGGGTCTTATAAGATCTTCAAAATATTCATGGTCATGCATAGCCTTTTATGTTAATAAGCATGATGAACAGGAACGTGGAGTTCCTAGATTAGTTATTAATTATAAACCTCTTAATAAGGTTTTAAAATGGATTCGATATCCGATTCCTAATAAAAAGGATTTATTGGATTGTCTCCATAATGCTATTCTATTTTCTAAATTTGATTTAAAATCGGGATATTGGCAAATTCAAGTTGCCGAAGCAGATAAATATAAAACTGCTTTTAATGTCCCTATTGGGAAATTCGAATGGAATGTTATGCCATTTGGATTAAAAAATGCCCATTCAGAATTTCAAAAAATTATGAATGATATTTTTATGCCTTATAGCAATTTTATTATTGTTTGTATAGATGATATCTTAGTATTCTCCAATACTATAGAAATACATTTTAAGCATCTTGATATATTCAAGAAAATTATTATTCAAAATGGTTTGGTTATATCTAAATCAAAAATGTCTCTTTTCCAAACAAAAGTAAGATTTTTAGGTCATAACATTGAAAAGGGAAGAATTATTCCAATTAATACAAGTATTGAATTTGCTTCAAATTTCCTAATATTATTACTGATAAAACTCAGCTTCAACGATTTCTTGGAAGCTTAAATTATATTTCCCCATTTTATAAAGATTTGGCGAAAGATACATCTATTTTATATGATAGATTAAAAAAGGATTTCGCTATCCATTATGATGCCTCTCGTGTGGGCTTGGGTGCTGTGTTGATGCAGGAGGGTAAAGTGATAGCTTATGATTCCTGTCAGTTGAAGGTTCAAGAGAAGAATTACCCTACCCATGATTTGGAGTTGTTGGTCGTGGTCTTCGCTTTGAAGATTTGGAGGCATTATCTGTACAGTATTCATTGTGAGGTTTTCATCGATCACCGCCGTCTTCAGCATGTCTTTACTCAGAGAGATCTTAATTCCAGGCAGCGCTGATGGATGGAGCTCCTGAAGGACTATGATATCTCTATTCTGTATCAACTCGAAAAAGGCAATGTAGTAGCTGATGCCTTGAGTCATAAGGTAGTGAGTATGGGGAGTTTAGCTTGATGATTGTTTCGGAGCGTCCATTAGCCATGGAGGTCCAAACTCTGACCAACAGTTTCGTCCATCTTGATATTTCAGCCCCGGACAAGATTTTGGCTCCTATAGAGGTGAGGTCGTCTTTATTGGATCAAATCAGGACTCATCAGTTTGAGGATGCTCAGTTAAGTAAGATCCGAGATAGAGTTTTGAGAGGTGAGGTCAAGGAGGCCGTGATTGATTCTGAAGGCATTCTGAGGATTAGAGGACGCGAGTGCGTTCCTCGTGTTGGTGATCTGATTCAGTTGATCTTATCTAAGGCCCATAGCTCTCGCAATTCCGTTCATCCTGGGGCGACTAAGATGTACCGTGACTTGAGACAGCACTATTGGTGGCATCGGCTAAAGAGAGATATAGTTGATTTTGTGGCTAAGTGTGAAAATTATCAACAGGTAAAGTATGACCACCAACGACCCGGTGGGGTACTTGCAGGATGCCCATACTCGAGTGGAAGTGGGCGAGGATTACCATGAATTTTGTCACAAGTCTTCCGAAAATCCTTGGCAAGTTTGATTCTATTTGGGTGATAGTTGATCGGTTGACTAAGTCCGCTCACTTTGTTCCATTTTAGGTTTCCTATGCCACGGAGAAGTTAACCAAGATGTATATTCGGGATATTGTGAGATTTCATAGGGTTCTTATTTTTGTTGTATCTGATCGGTGTACGATTTTCACTTCTCAATTCTGGAGGGCGTTTCATGCGGAGTTGGGTGCCCTGTTGGATCTCAGTACGGCTTTTCATCCCCAGACCGATGGTCAGTCCGAGCGGACCATTCAGGTTCTCGAGGACATGTTGAGAGCATGTGTTATTGATTTTAGAGGTCATTGGGACCAGCACTTACCATTGGTAGATTTTGCGTACAACAATAGTTATCATTCGAGGATTGGCATGGCGCCTTTTGAGGCCTTATATGGTAGGAGATGTAGATATCTAATTGGTTGGTTTGATAGGTTCGAGGCTCTACCTTGGAGCACGGATCTATTGAGATAGTCCCTTGATAGAGTGAGAGTTATTCAAGCGAAGCTTTTAGCAGCTCAAAGTCGGCAACAGATGTATGTGGACCGGAAGGTCCGAGATTTGAATTTTGCTATTGGTGACCAGGTTCTATTGAAGGTTTCACCCATGAAGGGTTTTATGAGGCTTGGTAAGAGCGGCAAGTTGATCCCCAGGTATATTGGTCCGTTTGAGATTGTCGACTGTATCGGTGATGTAGCTTATGAGTTGGCATTGCCGCCAGGCTTGGCGGGAGTTCATCCGATTTTTTATGTTTCGATGCTGAAGAAGTACCATGCCGACGGTACATACATTGTCCGTTGGGATTCTATATTGCTTGATGAGAATTTGACTTATGAAGAGGAGCCTATCACGATATTTGATAGGCAGGTTCAAAAGTTGAGGTCGAAAGAGATTGCTTCGGTGAAGGTGCAATGGAAGCACCGTCCTGTTGAGGAGGCTACTTAAGAGACCGAGTCTGACATGCGTAGCCTAGGGGTGTTCATGGTCCGGTTTGACTCAGTTTTTGGTTAAAACCAAACCAAACCAATTAAGTCAATTTTTTTTAATATTCAAACCAAACCAAACCATTATAGTATAAATTCTATCGGTTTCGATTTTTTCGGTTTTGTTGGTTTTATCGGTTTGGTTCGGTTTTTGCGATTTTTTGGATTTTAAGAACGTATTAATACAAAGAACCTTTGAATTAAATGATAACTAAATACGGCTTTGACGTGATCCATTCAAATCTAAGAATCTTCTTTATTAATTCATTAACTTTATTTTGGTATAGGCCTATGGCTATGGGTATAGGAATTACAGAAACATAACATCTACTTTTCGTGATTCTAGTTACCTCCCTACATATAGCCTTTTGATATTACGCAGTCCGTTAATTTTTGTTATCTAGACTCATCGTGTTTATGAAGCATTGAGAACAAAGCACATAAGTTAAAACGGAAAATGATAAACAGAAAGACAAAGTCATCTACCAAATCTTTTTAAATTCCAATTGCCATTTTCTTCCCTTTAATTTGTTACAGATAAAATGCTAGTTTATTAGTAGTAATTCAGATGACATATAAAAGAGGGAACCGTAAAACTGGATAAGGGGAAAAAAATATTTTACCTTTAACAAATTTTTATTTTATTTTACCTTAAACTTAAATGGGCTACACTTTTTTTTCTAATTATTTGAATTTATATTGGACTTGGTCCGAGCCAAAATTTTGAAGAATATATATATATATATATATATATATATATATATATATATATATATATATATATATATATATATATATATATCATATTTTAAATATGTATGTATCCATCGGTTTGGTTCGGTTTTGGTTCGAGTTTTTTTGGTTTAACACCAAACCAAACCAAATGTTATCGGGTTTTTAAAATTTAAAACCAAATCAAGTCAAACCAAGCCGATTTTCGATTTATGAAGTCGGTTTAACTCGGTTTAACGGTTCGGATCGGTTTTTCGGTCTCATTTGAACACCCCTAGCGTAGCCGGTATCCTCAGTTGCTTACCGATTTAGGTATTTTCCACTTCTTTCCTTTCTTCGCTCGAGGAAGAGTGATGGTTCAATTGGTATCTAATGTAACGAGCCGTTTGGTTGTTATAGTCTTTTTGGCGTTTTGCCTTTTTCGAGCATTGACTAGCGCAGTTTGACCCGAAGTTGACTTTTGGGTAAACAAACCTTTTTTGAAAATTCATCGATTCCGAGAGGTCCGGATGGTTTCCTATGACTTGTGTAGGTATCTGGTTCAATTTTCAATGCACTCGGATGCATTTTGGGACTTGGGTTGAAAAATTAAGGCATCGGGGGTTGGCTCGGTTAACGAGACCTCCGTTGGGAATTCTGAGGCCACAAGCGCGTTCGTAGCGTATTTTTGTGTGGGTCTGTGTATGTGGCTGGTGAGCAGATAGCCTCGGGACTGGTTCGGGATTTTGATTGGGACTTAGAAAAAATGGGGGATTCTGGTACCTGGTGCCTACATTGGCAGCATCAGGTCCGTCCCAGCGGCACCGCTACGGCAATATGATTGGCCGCTGGGGCAGCAAGGAGTACATTGGCCCAGACCGCTGGGGCGGTTCGGGAGGCGCTATTGCGACGCCGCTGTTGCAGTCCCGTTACCGTCATAGCGGTAATGGGCCTGGTATTCCATTAAATGTTATTTAAATAAGCCTTTAGAGCTTTGGGGCACAGTTCTTGGAGATATTCTTGGAGGTAAATCTTACTTATTCCTTACTCTTCCTTTAATCATAATCATCCTAGATTTCCCCTTTCCCTTTAATAATCCCTTAGTGATGGAAGTTGGAAGAGGGTTTTGATGAACATTTTCCCTAGGCTTAGTAATGATAAATTGATGATGTTTATGTTAGATTTTGATGAATCTAAGCTTGTTAATCTTATATCTTCTATTTCTAGTGTTGAATTTCGGAATCAAAGAGTTAGGGTTTATACCCAAATTGGGGTTTTTGTTAAGAATTAGAAATTAGGCTAATCCTTGAGTTAAATCAGCAATTAGTCGTTGGGTTATGATCACCTAGTGCCTAATTTGATATTTTGCTTTCGAATTTCCTGTTGTGCCCTTGTGGGCCCGTTTTCCCAATTTCTAGGGTTGGAATTAACCTAAATTGAATAGTAGCAATATTAGTATCATTATTCATGATTTCTAATCTAGATTTTGATTATGCTTAGACTACTTTGGTTCTGAGATTCAGCGGAAAGACAAGGCAAAGGAGTGAGTTGTTGGTGTTGCGGTTCGGCCATCTAGGTAGGTTATGGCTTACCCTTGGTGAGACTTCGTATAACGAAACACATATTTAGATTATATTATCGGAGACAGCATGTGATCCTTCGGGTTTGAAGTTGGGTTGGATATTGCCTTAGGTTTGGCCCGGTTGTTTGTTGGGACTAGCCACCCCCTTGTGTTGTGTATAATTGTTCTATTATGTTGGCTTGATGCCATGAGTTGTTGATAGATACTGGATTCTGTTTATCGTCTTGATTACGATATTTTTGGCATACCCACTATTGGTATTTGTGATTTGGATATATCATTGGCGTGTCGATCGTTGGTACTTGTGATATTGAGCATGATTGTTGATGTTGATACATGCATTCCATGCACTCTCAATTTCACGCAACATGTTGAGATACTGATGACAATGGTAAAACTCTTTTACTTGAGTGACGTGAGATGGCTGATATTTGATGTTCATTCTGGAATCGTTGATTGTATGAAATGGATACTTGATGAAACTCTTTTACTTAAGTGATGTGAGATGGCCGATATCTGATGTTCATTTCGAAATCGTTGTTGCATGGCCGATATTCCATGTTATTTTCAGAATCGTTGATAGTGCATGGACTCCGCGGGTCCCCCAGGGTGGTGCCGGTGAGAACCCCTCGTGGGCAAAAATCCTGGGTCCCGTCTATCTGTTGGGCAAAGATTCGAGATAAGTGGCACTTAGACTTCGCGAGTCACATTGGTTGTGCTACCGAGACGTCGATATTTCCGTTCGGAGTACATGTGTACACCGCATTTGCATGGCATTGCATTGCATTCATACATTATTGCATTGCATTGCATTATGACTTGATTGAGATGTTTGGTGTTGTATTGTGATGTTGGATTAGATTGGATATATTCAGACTTGGCACATTTGGGATTAGATGCTTTACATAGGTGATGACGGATACTTGGATTACATTGTCTTATACTTGTTTGTTTATTTGCTTATCTGCTTTATTATCTGAGTTGCGTTAGCTATGCTTAGTCGGCCGATGATGCTTACTAGTACTGTTGTTTGTATTGACCTACACTTGCTGCATTCTTTTATGAATGCAGAGTATCAGGTTGGATCCACTTCTGTGACGCGTGGTTGATAGTCGCTTCAGCTTCCTCTTTGAGTTTCCAGGGTGAGCATGGCTGTCCGCTACCTTGAAAACTTTTCTATCTTTATGTCCTATTCTATTCAGAGGCATAGACACTTTATGTATTAGTATTCTAGATTGTATTATTTCCCTTTTAGATGCTCTTGTGTTATTCAGACTAGACCCTGGGGGTGTTATCGTCATTCCGCACTTTTCTGCTACTTATATATATCGTAAGACTTACGTATTTATTCTATTTCGTTGCTTAATTTCATTCTTTTATGTATTTATTCATTGTTGGGTTGAGGGTTCACTTACCGAGGTGGGAAGGTAAGTGCCCGCACGACTTAGGCAAAATAGGTCGTCATATAAGGATGAAGAAATACCTTCTTATACTCTTTAAGTAACATGACGTGAGCACTCTCTTCAATGGCTGCAAGTAAAGAATTTACATAAGTGGGCCTTGGATGCCAAGGTTGACCTCTTTCAATGCATCAACTATTATTTTTATCCTTTTTTCATGTTCGGGTGGAGCAGCCTTAGCGTCTTCATCTTCTTGAGGTTCGCCATCATTGAAAGATATATATGGAAACAGCAGGAAATATCCTCCAACTCTTCATCAACTTTCATTGGAGATGAAGTATCCCTCTCATCTTGTACAATAACGTAAGATGAATGATCCAACACTTTTTCTCGTTTTCATCACACTTCTTGGTGTAGACCACAATATGCGACTTTGCTTTAAGTGCTTTTCCATATGAGACCACAAGGTTCATTTGCCACCTCATTTTAGAAAGGATCAGACTATGAAAATTCTTGGAGATATTTTGAGATTTTAGAAAAACATATGATTTCCTATCTCGTAGTTTCTCCAAAGCTTGCTTTCCCTCTTCAACGACCCTAATCTCTCAACTACAGAATTATCGTGGTTGATTTTCCAAGTTGATCAAATATAGATGGTCTTTTGTTAAAAGCAACAGGTTCATCTTCCATAGTTATGTAGTTGTTGCTTACCCTTCTTATAGAGATGTGAACTGGTGGGGGTTGTTTGTATGTCAAACCTTCACGTTGTTGCTTTTACAGTTCACTTTTACGCGAGGCATAAAAGCTACTTTGAAGTTGTGGACTCTATTGGATTTTTATATTTTTTAGAGTTGTCACCTAATTTATAAGGGAAATTAGGAAAACCAAGTTAAAAGGGTTTATTCAAACAAGAGAAAAATCATTTTTAAATCAGAGTTTGAGGTAAGGGTTCTGGTGATCCCGTAGGGAAGGTTTTAAGCACCCTAGTATTAAGGATCCATAGAATACGGTTGACCTTCGAGCTTCAATGTGTGATTAATTGTAATTATTTTCTAAATTGTTTCTCTTTCATGTAAAAAAAATGTCATGGCCTATCATAAAGTGTTCTTGGCAAAAATCTTTTATTTAATGGTAAAAGAGTTAGATTTCTTTTGAAAATGTATATAAGCGTTGAAGTCATTTCATTTTCGGACCAAAGCACATTTAAATTTTCTCTTAAGTAGAGCTCAACTAAAACTTGGGCCAATGTTATGTCTTTTTGTCCTTATAAAATTTATTGAAAACTTTGAGTATATTTCCCTTATAAAATGCCATGGGTTTATACAAGTATATAAGAAAGTGTTTTCTTTTTAAAATGATATACTTTATTTTTAGTCATTTTGAAGGTCAACCCCACTCCATTTTGAATCCTTTTCTCAAACAAAATATTTTTGGGCTTGGCCAAAAAATATTTTGGAAAATCCCTTAAGTTATTTTGAATAAGTTAAAATCCATTTCCACAACACTTATGATTTTGAAATCAGGTTTTAGTCTTTATACATCCCTGAGATGAAAGAAGAAAAGGTGAAGTTTTTCTCAAAATTGTCCAATTTTCTTTCATTTTATCGGTTTCTGATCAACTTAAATTGTTTCAACCTTCAGTTTTTGTAAAAAATGAAATTTGTAAAAATCATCTCGTTCGAATTCTAGATATATCATTTATCTATTGTTAGGTCTCAATTTTGAAATCATTTGAGGGTTTCTATACGTTCTAAACGATATACATCGTACGCCTAAAATTTCTAAGTTCGTATCCATTCGGGTTCCAATATCTACATAAGCATCCTTTATATACATGCACATATACATTTTATGAAAATGAAAAGAGAAAGTTAGGCCAGTGGGTCTACTGAAGCCCACTAGTTGCCATTTTCACCCATGGTTGGGCCTTCTGAACATCTGACTCGATTGAAGAAATAGGAATGTTGAGCCTCTGGCCCAACAGTGGCTTGAAGTATATATTTGACCCAAGTGACCCGTGATGATAGTTCTATGCAAACAGGGGAGCAGAAAAAGAAAAATGTGGTTAGAGAGCATCTAAACATAGCAAATTATCCAAGAAAACAAAGTAAATTATTCATACATACCCCTATGCACGAAACTGTCTTTAAGTTGCACATAGAAACACACACACTAGACTGTATATATCAAATAAAGGCCCATAAAACTTCAGTGAAATTACCAAGACATGGACAGAGATCCAACTGTAACGACCCGCTAGGTTGTTATGGGGGGTGACTTAGAAAAACTAGACCTCCGTTGGGAATTCTGAGGCTACGGGTGAGTCCTTAGCATATACTTATGTATCTGTACATGTCGCGTTTGCATCTGTAGGGCCTCGGATTGGTGTTGGGATTTTTGGGTGAAAACTGGTGCAAAAACCAGAGCTACTAGTCAAAATAGACCGCGGCAGGGAGGCGGGACTTTAATGAGGACCGCCATAACGAGAGTTTTCCCTCTATAGCGTGACCGCTGCAGCAGTCGACAGGATGCAGAATCCGTGTTTTATATTCTTTATTCTGAACCCATTCCCCACTTAACACCAAAACAGTTTCCAAGAACTACTGTGGTAAAAAATTTAAGGCTACGGCTAAAGTGCTCTTGAAAGGTAAGTCTCAACCCTTGAATTTGTTAATTCCATCATCATGTTAGATCCCATGACTATTTAAAGGTCCATTAATGGTGAATGAAAGGGCTAAAACCCTAGAACTTAAGCAAACCCTTGAATAATGAATGGGTTGTTGATTTTATTGTTGTTTAATCATCTAGGAGTATATATTATCGCTTTCTAGGATGAGAACTTGTCTATTAATGGTGGAACTTGTTGATTGAGACCTAGGGTTTCATAAAGATGATAACTTTAGCATAAAAACTGCTAGAAAAAAAGGGTTGAATTGATTAGAAAACCCATGAATGGGAATAGTATCATGGTTTGGGGTTGATGTTATGATGAATTCATGCTTAGTGATAATTCACCCACTAAAAGGGGTACAATGTAATTGGGTTCTCTTCCCCAATGTGTTGTATTGTTTGAGCATATGACTTGAATACTCATATAGTTCTATATTTCTAGACTTTGAACGTTCGGAAGCTTTGCGAGAGGGGAAAGCTATCGCGGAATGATTACATTATTCCAGTTCTGCTTTGAGTTAGGTTACGGTCTACTTAAGTTAGACTTTAATTAGTCGATTGTATGTGATACGAAATTGATAGGAGAAGCATAAAGTGTGGTTGATAATTCCTACAGTTTGATATAGATTGATTAATTATATGATGAATTGATATAAAATGATAAAGAAGGAGTTCATATATACTGTTCTTGTTGATTTGGAGTAATCCCTTATTCATGTTTATTGATGAATTGATTTTTGAGTCTTGATATGACTTGTGACATGGTGACTTGTGTTCCCTGATATTGATTCTTGATTGTTCACGTTCCTTATTGATTGTGGAATAGAAATATATTATGATGAGAAAGATATATAAATATGAAAAGGCACATTTGACAGGGGTGAGGACGTGGCCTACGTTAAAGGCTCGTGATCCGAGGTAAGATTCTGGAGAGAGGGTACATGGACACCATGGGTCCCCTACAGGTTATGGCTAATGGGTCAAACACTACCATTTAGCATGTGTGTACGGATATGTGACAGAGTTGAGATAAATTTGTGGCTTACGATTGTGTTTGGTGATTACGTGGGTTGAGTTACTCTTATTGATTACTATTTGTGTGGATTTACCTTATCCTTGTGTTGGCTGATATTTCGGTGTTGGATGATTTATGTTGATAGTTCTTAAGATAATGTGTTGTTGTGCCTATCTGTTTATTTTATTGATTTTGTGATTGTATGCATGATACTAATCTTAGTCAGCCTATGATATCTACCGGTATATAGGGTTTGTACTTGTCATGACCCAAACCGATGAGTCGTGACGAGTGTTTGACCTCTAGCTACCAAACACCCCTATACTTATATCTGAATCTTACTGAACATCAAGGGCCCATAAATGACTTAAACTGACCTCATAAATAGGTGATATCATGAACCCTGAACAATCTGTATATACATTACATCTTTGAAAGAACAGTGCAAGCTAGCAGGCTGCTACATATACTATACACAAAAGAATGGAAGCCGACAAGGCTACATCATCTAACTAATACATACAACTATCTACAGACCTCTACTGGAATAAAAGCTATGGAAAGGACGGGACAGGGCCCCGTCATACCTATCTATATACATCTCAAAAGAATGGCATACCAAAATAGACTGCAACTCCGGATCAAATGGAGTGCACTGATCGTGCCTTGGATAAAAAGTCCTACTAAAGTTTGGACCACACAATACATCTACACACACACGGGCATGTACGCAACCCCCCGAGCAACGGGGAGTCAGTACGGATAATGTACTGAGTATGAAAAGGCATAAGAACAATATATATATATATATATAAGAGTCATGAATAAGATCTGAACTCATAAGCTAAAATAACTATCTGCATGTACTTGTATGAACTAGTATCTGTATGTATCTGCATAAATCTGTATAACTGACAATGCCTCTGTGGGCGCATAATATGCATGCTCATGCCTATCAATGTAGGTCATATATATATATATATATATATATATATATATATATATATATATATATATATATATATGTGTGTGTGTGTGTGTGTGTGTGTGTGTGTGTGTGTGTGTGTGCGTGTGCGTGTATAATGCCTGTCAAGCCTCTATGGCATCCCATCATATCATATCGGCCTCTCTGCGGCCATCATCATATACATTGTTGCGGTACGTGCAGCCCGATCCCTATATCATCATCATGGTGCACCAGCTGATCAGGTGGTAATGCGTGTATAACACTTATCTCTCTTCTCATACCCCACATATATCTAAAATTCGCGTATATAATGCCTTCTAGTCACGGGTCAATGTACATAGATATATATAATAAATGTAATGCATGAATAAACTGTATACACAGAACTAGAACCATGAACAGAAGGAACACTCATAAATGGGGTACATGAACATCAAAGACTGAAGTACTCCTAATGCTTCTAAGAGTAGAGTAATATGGAAACTTTCTTACTCGCTTATTGGCTCATATTATAGGATCACGCCAAAGGAAAGAATAGCCTTAACATACATTGAAGTATATCCAATCGTCCAACTTCTACCTCTTGAACTTGTAAATCTACAATTAAGATAACATAGTTCTTAATTAGACTATTTACCCTTTCAACTACTAACCATCTTTAAATACATATAGAGCTTAATGAATTATGGACAACATTTCCCTTGTAAGCTAACAATCCTTCCACTTCCCATTCAATCCAACAAAATAACAACACTTATATATACATATAGAAATACACTCAAATCTATTCCCAATCATCTCTTAAAATAGCCCCCAAATTACTATCTTAACCTTCATCAACTTACCACTTCCCACAAATACCCTCTCTTTGCTTAAAACCACTAAAATCCTTGATAAATAACTTAAATACAAGGGTAGGAATCATTTGCATACCTTGAGGGGTCTAAGATTCCAAGAATCACTTCAACTCCAACTTCTTAAGCTTCACAACCTTGAAGAAATCCTAGAAACAACCTTTTTCTTCACAAGCTTAGGTTTACGGGGTTCGGATCTTGCCAAATCTCCACTAATAATGATGGAAAATGTTGGAGGAGAAAATATTAGGGTTTCTCTGATTTGGAATGGAGGAAAATGAGAAATAAGGTTGTGGCTTTTATATTTATACTTTAAAGCCAAAACGTTACAGCGGTGCAGTTCGACGAGCGGGTCGATGACCCGTCGACGTGTCGACGGTCCATCGACGTGCTCCGTCGACCAGCGCCTGCATACACAGGGCTGCAGAAGCACATCAATGTAGCATTAGCGACGGCCCGTCGACGTGCTCCGTCGACTTGTGCTTGCAGATTCAGGGCTGCAAAAGCCCATGGACGCTGCAATAACGATGGCCCGTCGATATGTTGACGGCCTCGTTAACGATGACTGGTGTCTGTAGACTTCTCCAGTTCAGTTCAGATCGCGTCGATTCGATTCATTCAACTTCTAATCACCGCCAGAATTGCCGGGGAACACTGCGAGTACCTTTTATACACGGGTAAGACACTTTCTATCTCTAAAACTCGGGCTCAGGTCTCTATTCCAAGGGCATACCCGACTAGGAAATCATAGGTTCTATTATGACGCAAACGTGAGGCGTAACAGTACTGATACTACCTTACTGAATTCTTTTGAGTGCAGATCGTGATCCAGAGACTTCTACATGGCCTCATATTTAGCCTGAGGCCAGTTTCCGACAGATTCGAGGGTGAGTTATTATCCATGCTAGGCCGCCTAAAGATCTTTCCTATTTTAGATGTCTATTTCATTTCACACATTTATGTTATTTTTAAACGGTGGTTCTTTCTTAGACAGTTATGTTAGAGTGCTTGTACGATGACGATAAGATTTTGGGGTTGTAATAGTTTAGACTTTCGCAGTTTTTATTGAATTATGGAATGACTAAAATTTTAGAGATATTTATACTTGTTATATCCTTGAATGCTTTAATATTGGCTAAGTAATTTGATAATGGTTTGGATGGTTGGTCAAGTAGATGGTTTGCCCACTAGGGGATTTGGATGGGTGCCACTCACGACTGTTTGGGTCGTGACAAAGTTGGTATTAGAGTTTTAGGTTTGTCGATCTCGTTGTACAAGGTCATATCTAGTAGAGTCTTTCAAATCGGTATGGAGATGTCTGTACTTATCCTCGAGAGGCTACAGGACACTAGGAAAATTCAATTTCTTTCCTTCTTTCATGGTACTTGATTCCAATTGGTATCTGGTTGATTCAAATTAGTATATGACTTTTCCTTCTATTCTCTCGTAGATGGTGGGGACTCATACTGCAGCAGCAGCTAATGAGGTACCCGCGTTGGCCACTGGGGTTGCAGCGCGTGATGGAGGACAGGCTGTTGGGTCCACAGTTCATAGAGGAGGCCAATCCAGAGGCCGTGTTCGTGGTAGAGGCTGGAGAGCAGCACCACCAGCCAGGGGCGGAGCTCCTGCGACTGGTCAGCAATGCGTTGAGTCCCCTGAGCTTCAGGAAATTCCAGATGAGACAGCAGAGTTTGCAGTAGTATTGACATAGCCAGATATTATAGCTCCTCCAGTGTTATCAGATGTGATGATCCAAGTGTTGAACCTGCTGAATGATTTGACAAAGGCAGGTGTGTTATTATCTGTTCCAGGTGCACAGGGTTCTAGAGTAGGTGATTCAGCTTCGGGCAGAGTTTGTGCTTCGAGGTTACATCATGTTGTAGTTATGGCTCCTCGTTTGGGTGAGGCTACAGAACTGGGTGTATTTCCTAGGCCAGTGGGAGGTTCGGTGTTGACCGGGGATGAGCATGATTTGTTTTGGAGGTTCACTAAGATGAAACCTCCAGAGTTCTACGGCACTGAGGTTGAGGATGCTTACGAGTTCATTATGGACTGTCACGAGAGGCTTCATAAGATGGGGGGCAGTCGAGAAATATGGTGTTGAGTTAGTGATCTTCTAGCTCTTGGGTGATGCCAAGTTATGGTGGAGGGCTTTTGTGGAGTGTAGGCTAACGGGATCACCTCTGCTGACTTGGACACAGTTCTATCAGGTGTTTCTAGATAAGTATGCTCTTCGTACTTTAAGGGACCGCAGGCATGATGAGTTCATCAATATTGAGCAGGGTAATTTGTCTGTGGGTTCTTATGAGGCTCGGCTTCATTGGTTGTCTCACTATGCCCTCCAACTTGTGCCTACTGGGGAGGAGAGGGTTAGGAGATTTGTGAAGGAGTTGAACACGCCCTTCCGGTTGTCGCTCTTGACTTGCCGACAGGTGCTTTCTTTCGAGAAGTGGTGGATCATGTTAGGACCCGAGGAGTTCGGCAGAGGGTTACCATAAGCACTTAGAAAGAGGGCGAAAGGGTGGCGGTTACGGTGGCTCTTCGCTGGCGGCCGTAGTTCCCGCTTATTCAGGATACCTTGTTCAACCCCATGTAAGTTTCACCGGAGGCCGTCGATCAAAGACTATTCCGAAGAAGCTGTGGGGTTGCGGAGACCGGTAGCTCCGCATTATGGTGTTTACTCGGCTTCGTCCATTTCTATTCAACATCCGATACTAGACCGTAGATTCTTTGAGCATGGTGATACGGGACATTTCAAGAGAAATTATCCCACACTTAGGCAAGGTGGTTAGGGTACCCAGTTTCAACCTCCCCGAGCCCCAGCATCAGGTAGAGGGGAAGGATCTTATGGTGGGAACCATGCTTAGTCTGGGCGTGGCGGTCACACAACTGGTAGAGGTGGCCCCCAACCAAATAGAGGAGGGTTTCAGTCTGGTAAAGTGGTCAGCAACCCGTCAGGGGCGGAGAGGTTGATCGTAATGGTTCGCAGGCTATTGGCAGACGAGTTCATGTTACGCCTTTCCTGGCAGGATAGAGGTTGAGGGCTCAAATGCAGTTATTACATGTAATATCTCAGTCTGTCACCGAATGGCTTCTGTATTGTTTCGCCTGAGTTCTACGTTTTCGTATATGTCTACATATTTCTCTATAGGTCTTAATATGGTCTGTGATTTACTTGATGCCCCCATACTTGGATGTATCTACTCCTGTTGGAAATTATGTAGTTGTAGATAGAGTTTTTTGATCCGAATCGTCACACTGACATGCGGGTATGGCACACAGGTTGATTTAGTGATTTTAGACATCGTAGATTTTGATGTAATCTTAGGTATGAGTTGGCTAGCTCCTTACCATGCGATTCTGGACTGTCATGCCAAGACAGTCACCTTAGCTATGCCCGGGGTGCCTAGACTTGAGTGGAAAGGTAACCTTAGTCCCTCCCTAAAGAAAATAATTTCCTTTATTCTTGCAAAAAAGCTAGTAGACAGGGGGTGTTTGGCTTATTTGGCACATATTCGTGATACTAGTGTTGACGGTCCATCTCTTGAGTTAGTTCCTGTGGTACGGGAGTTTGCGGAGGTGTTTCCCGCAGACTTGCCAGGCATGCCACCGGACCATGATATTGACTTTTGCATTGACTTAGAGCCAGGGACCGGCCCTATTTCTATTCCGCCATATCGGATGACACCAACAGAGTTGAAGGAATTAAAGGAACAACTTCAGGATCTTCTTAGTATTATTTGAGCATATGACTTGAATACTCATATAACTCTATATTTCTAGACTTTGAACGTTCGGAAGCTTTGCGAGAGGGAAAAGCTATTGCAGAGTGATTATATTGCTCCAGTTCTGCTTTGAGGTAGGTTACGGTATACTTGAGTTAGACTGTGATTAGTTGATTGTATGTGAAATGAAATTGATAGGATGATTAGGGCTTCGAACATAAAGTGTGATTGATAATTCCTACAGTTTGATATAGATTGATTAATTATATGATGAATTGATATGAAATGATAAATAAGGAGTTCATATATACTCTTCTTGTTGACTTGGAGTAATTCTTTATTCATGTTTATTGATGAATTGATTTTTGAGTCTTGATATGACTTGTAACATGGTGATTTGTGTTCCCTGATATAGATTCTTGATTGTTCACATTCCTTATTGATTATGGAACGGAAATACATTGTGATGAGAAATATATACAAATATGAAAGGGCACATTTGACAGGGGGTGAGGATGTGGCCTAAGTTAAGAGCTACCATAATCCGAGGTAAGATTCGGGGGATAGGGCACATGGACACCGTGGGTCCCCACAGTCATGGCTAATGGGTCAATCACTACTATTTAGCATGTGTGTACGGATATGTGACAGAGTTGAGATAATTTGTGGTTTACGATTGTGTTTGGTGATTACGTGGGTTGAGTTGCTCTTATTGATTTCTATTTGTGTGGATTTACCTTATCCTGTGTTGGCTGATATTTTCGTGTTGGATAATTTCTGTTGATAGTTCTTGAGATTATGTGATGTTGTGCCTATCTGTTTATTTTATTGATTTTGTGATTGTATGCATGATACTAATCTTAGTCGGCCTACGATATCTACCGGTACATAGTGTTTGTACTGATACTATCTTGCTGAATTCTTTTGAGTGCAGATTGTGATCCAGAGACTTCTACGAGACCTTATATTGAGTATGGGCCAATTTTCGGCATATTCGAGGGTGAGCTATTATCCATGCCAGCCCGCCTGAAGATCTTTCCGGTTTTAGATGTCTTTTTCATTTCAGACATTTATGTTATTTTTAGACAGTGGTTCTTTCTTAAACGGTTATTTTAAATCCTTGTACGATGACTTTTGGATTTTGGGTTTTTAAAGTTTAGACTTCCCGGGTTTTTTAATTTTAAATTTTGGCATGACTATTTTGGAGATATTTATCTTCTTATATCCTTTTGTTTAAAATTGGCTAAGAATTTGAATGGTTTGGGTGGTTAGTAAGTAGATGGTTCGCCCAAGTTTG
>NW_026715448.1:0-19982 GCF_029784015.1 Lycium ferocissimum | reverse complement strand
ATGTGTTTTGCCCACCGGCATACGTATGTACAGGATAAGTGTTGCTCAGACAAGTTACGACTCTCCAGTTCCTATATTGGTTTCCTGTGGTTCTTCGTTCCAGTTACGATTCTGTTAGTGGATTTCCTGCTTTACTTACTCAGTACATATTCGTGCGACCCCTTTTTCGGGGCTGCGTTTCATCCGCGCGGTACACCCGGTGAGCTGAAGATATTAGCGAAGATGTTCCAGCAGACGGGATTGGCGAGCTCCGCTTGCTCCCGGGCTAGCAGCCGAGTCAGAGTTTGTTCGTGTTATGGTATCCGAGTCATGTTAGAGACTTTGCAGACAGGGTCATGTGCATAAGATGTCAATCGCGAACGGCTCCATAAGCCGTAGTGTTGTTATATGTGATTTTACAGATTTTGTACGGCTGTAGGTTTGTATATTTTGAAAAGGATATAAAGTACGTTGTTCTGTTGAAAATTTTCATTATGCAGTTAGAACTAGTTAAGGGCCTATTATGATTACGAGGGTTACGATAGTCTGAGGGTTCGCTCGGCCCTAAGTAAGGGTCGGGTGCCCATCACACCCTATCAAAAATTGGGGTGTGACAGTTATGCCTTATGAAGTTACCTATTAGGTTTCGGGGCGATCCGAGCTCGTATGCGAAAGTTACGGGCGTTTGAAGTCCGGGGCCTCTTTTAGTAGCAAAATTCTTTATAAGACTTTTGAAATTCAATCATACAAAGATACATAAACCATAGCTTGTCCACATAAGGGTGCCAACATCAAAGCAAATATGGCTCATAAACGTGCTCGGATTTTTAAGAATAGAATTACCCCCGAAGCTCATAACATATCATAACTTAGCCATATCTAAGACATGCCAAAACAAGGAGGGTAAACTTTACATACCTCGATTGCTTCCTAAGCTAATCCAAACCCAAGTCTCGGTTTCTCAAAATCTACAACACGTCATTTGATATCAACATTAGCCATAAACATCGAAGAATTCAATTCCAAAACCATCACTTATTCTACGAAATTTGGGCGCACTTCCCCTATAATGCAACAACCCCGAGATTTCAACTCGGCCAAATTCATCAACAACAATACCAACAAACATTCTAGGAACATCAACAATCAATTCAAAACGCATTCTAACATTAACTACACTTTTCTACATAATTCAACAACATCCCATTATATTCAATCCAACTATTTACATTCAAACCAACCTCCACATTCGTACGTTCAACTACTAATCCGAAACCATTCAAACAATATTCAAGAAAATTTTAAACAATTCCCACAATATTTCATACGGCCCAAGCAACTTGCAACCTTACCCGAAACCCTTCAATTTCCATAGGAACATCAACAACACATTTTCTTCTTCCAAATTCATAAACTACATCAATAATCCGCATGTTAACAACATCATTTTCATCAATTCAAGAAACTACATTAAATTCACATTAGCTTCTAAAACAGCCCATATACGTTTTCCACTTCAACTTACATCATTAAGCTTTCATTATCATCATATAATCCACAACAACAACAACCAAAACACTAAATAAAATTAGTTCATCATATTCTACAAAAACAGTCCACTACACAAAATTCAACTTCAACACGCAACATATCATGATTTCCATCCATTTTTACACACTACAACACATTCAAAACATCCATAACACAGCTAATTCCAACCATTTAACCCACATAAAATAGCCCCTTAATCCATAAATCTCAACAAAATAACACACTAGTTTATAACGCTATTTTCTCCGTTCTAATCCGTTAAAACTCTAATTAAACTTGTTAACAATGAAAAAGGGACCTTAGCCTTACCTTAAGTATGCAGCCAACACGTCACCCTCTTCTTCTTGGCTGATTTTTAGCCCAAATTGAAGGCAACGCAACGTACAACACTTTTCTCTTCATGAGCTTCGCGATTCGGGACTTAGATTGTGGTCAAAATTTGGTTTCTCTCTCTACCTCTTTCTCTCTCTCTCTCTCCATCTCTGAAAATTCTGGATGTTTTGGTCTGAAAAATGAAGGAGAAAGCTGAAAATTTCACTTAAATGGCGTGGGTATTGGGCCTGACCCAACTTGGAATCGGGTTGGGCCGAATCCACTGTTTAGCTCGACCTTTCTGCCTTAAAACGTCCATATCTCCTTATCCCGATGTCGCCTGTGAACCCACGACCTATGGTTGGAAAGCTATTTCAATTATCTACAACTTGTATTCTGGGAGTTTTCCCAAATTCCAAACTCATAATACCGTTTTGGCCCCTCGAAGTCAGATCACCCAAAGACGTTTTCTTAAATCGTCCCTTTGGAGGGCTTACACTCATTTTTAGCTTATGGGTCCTTCTTAGGACTTGCTCAATTTCACATGTACTACTCATATATCTCTTCATATGTCCGTTATAAAATCCCAACATGTGGGTCCCACCTTAACACACGGCCACTTTGGCCTTTTCATGAAATTTTTATTTCAACTTCTAGCCCCTAATTTCCCTTAATATTCCATACCAATAAAATTCATAAACAACTTATACATTACACCAAATCGAAAAATAGCCTTGTCCTTAACTTGTCGCAACTAACTTAAAATATTCCAACGTACAAAATACGGGATATAACAGGTTTGTTCCGAAACGAGTGGTACATGGACACCATGGGTCCCTTGCATGTCATAGCCATTGGGCAAAGACACCAATTGGCATGTGTGTACATGAGTGATCAGTGACTGAGTAAGTGAGAATGTTGTTGGGAGGTTTATTCCATTGCTTGCTTCCGTTGACTTGATTGTTAATATCATTGGTTGAATTGATTGATAATATCGGTGGTGGACTTGATTTGTTAATATCATTGATTGACCTGGTGTTAGCTATTTGATTATGTGTTGTTGACTGGTCTGTCTATCTTATTGGTTTTATGATTCATGCATGATACTAATCTTAGTCGGCCTATAATATCTACCGATACATAGTGTTTGTACTGATACTACATTGCTACATTCTTTTGAGTCTAGATTGTGATCCAGAGACTGCTACTCGACCTCATATTTAGCTTGAGGCCATTCGCTGACAGATTGAGCATGGGATTCTATCCATGCCAGGCCACCCGAAGATCTTTTTTTATTTAATGCCTATTTCCATTCTGGGCATTGATGTTTATTTATTTCAAACAGTACGGATTCCTTAGACAAGTTTTGGATTAAAGTCCTTGTACGGTGACTTTCGAAATTTGGGGTTGTAATAGTTAGGACTTCTGCATTTACATTATTGTTTTTATGGCATGACTACTTTTGATTAATCTTGCGTTTTGTTATTGTGAACCGAATGAATTGGCCAAATAAAAATGGACTAGAATGAGTAGATGGTTAAGCATATTTGTTCGCCCACTAGGAGTTAGTGTGGGTGCCAATCATGGTGGCTTGGGTCATGGCACTACCCAGCTCCAGAAACGACTTTCCAAACACCACCACCAAACTACCAAGCTCCACAAGCAAATTACTAAGCCCTGGCACCTGCCTATTGAGCCCCACAAAATAACCCACCAACAAATTAACAAAACCAACCACCTCTTGGTTGACGATTTGGGAAAATTTTAGATTTTCAGGTTGGGAACAACAAAGACAAGGTTGCAGATATGAACTCCCCATCTCTAATTCATGAAACTATCAGGGCGAAGTTCGAAGTCTATTAATTGCTATCTAAAAAAGTCAAACCCTGGCTGTCAACAACCATCAACTGGCCGTAATAGCCACCCCTTCTGGTGGGCAGCCACCAACGGTGACTGTCCTTTCTACCCTTACTACTACAGCCTCTCTCACACAATTTCGACCACTCAATTCTCCTAACCTTTCTAAAGCACAACCCCCACAAATAATACTAGTATTCCTAATAATATACCCTCTACTTCAACTAATCCACCATTACAACAAAATATGAATTTTGCGAGTTTATTGAAACCTATTGAACAAAAGGAGACATATATTGTGCCTCCCAAACTAGTAGTGTATAGTGATGGTAAACGATATGTGACTTGGAAGTCATCTGAAGTTAAAAGACTGATACTACAAGAGAATTTACTATATGTAGTTTTGGGTAAGTTCTCTTATGATATAATAGACATTAAAGAATTGAGCAATGTTATTCCAAATCTGTGCTCTATCAAAGGTCCTTATATAATTGGCTTAATAGAAGATAGACATATATTGGTAAGGTTAAATCTACTAGAAGACTATGTTAGATTATTATCCAGTCCAGCATGTTACATCAAGGTGAACTCAAGGAATTGTCAGATGAGACCATTGATATGGAACACTTAGTTCAAGCCTTCTGAAGAAACTTCCATAGTTGTTGCTTGGATAAGCTTTCTTGAATTACCACCCAAATTCTTTGCAAAGGATGTTGTCTTCTCTCTGGCATCAGCAGTGCGGAAGCCTTTGGTTGTTGATCTAGCCACTGCAGACAAAACTAGATCCAACTGTACCAAAGTCAAAGTTGAAATGGATTTTTTAGTTGAGCATCCATAAAGAATCCACATAGCAGAAGAAGATGATGAAACTGGCACTATACAATCAAAGTGGATTACCATTAACTATGATTTTTTACCAAAATACTGCAAGCACTGAAAGTTACAGGGACATGAGGAAAGGGAATGCAGAGCTTTACATCCAGATATGGAGAAACAATAAAGAGTGGAACTTAAAAAAGAGAACAATGAGCAGAAGCAGGTGGTGGAAAATAATGGAGCAAATTGGAGAAGGCAAAGAAATAATGCAAGAATGGGAAACAACAATCAAGCCAAACAGGATTGTATGCAAAGGTGGAGGAATAAATACATCAGAGATAATAATGGAATCATTTTGGGGGAAGTGGGTGACAACAACAATCATGAAGAAGGAGAGATAATTCAGACTCCTAATACCTTTGATATGCTGGGGGAGCAAGAGCAAGAACTAGTTGAAAGGGAAGATAAGGATGCAAGCAGCCCTGGAAAAACAAATGTTAGTAGTGATCAATTAAACAATCAAGAGAAAAACCAGTAAGAAATAGGGAGCAGTACAAAGGAAAGTAGAAGTGGTACTAAAGAAGAGTATACTGACAAAGTCATAAGTAACACAGATGCAGAAAGGGATACTGAAGGGAGGAGCAAGACAAAGATGATTTTAAATATTAGCAAAGGCCAAAGTAATTTATCTGGGAAGAATAGTCAGTCTTACGGCGCGCAGCCCGATCCAATAGTCAGTGTTGCAGAACCGTCATGACCCAAAATCCCAAATCGCAATGGCACTAGTCCCACCGTACTAGTGAGCTAACACAGCCATAATTAACACGAAATCTAAGTGCCGAAATAAAACATACAACTCAATTCATATGTCTGTAAGATATCTGAAATAAAATACTAAGTAGTTATTACAATAAATCCCCAAAATCATATGTCACCACAATACAAGGACCAACTAAGAGTAAATAGAGTCTAGTACATCATAAACTGTTTGAAAAATGGAAAAGACATGGAAATAAGGATAAGGAAAGATCCTGAGCCCTCCTAAAGCCATGGAGATCACCCTAAATCTCAACAAGTAGCTCAACAAGGGACCTGATAGTCACAGCCTCAACTAGTGCTGGGAATCGAGTCTGCACACAAAAAAAAGGTGCAGCAAGTGTAGCGTGAGTACAATAAACATTGGGTACTCAGCATGCAATGTTGACCGACCCTTTCTGGGATGAAGACAAGCGTTGGTCTTTGATGTTACAACCACACTGGTCCGCGATTAGTCCAAATACAAGAAAAGCATAAAACTACTAAATCCACGTAACAAATAGATTTCCAAGACAAAGCATACAAGTACAAACAATAACAACAAGTAATAGGAAATGGATGAATGATATGCAATGCAATGCAAGGCCTTGTTTCTGCTTCCCGATATACACACGTTTGAATATTAATGAAGTCGTGACCCATGGGGGGCTCATGAGGCCCATATATCTGTTATATCCCGTGTTTTCGTATATTCGGGAAATTTGGACACAATTGTGATTTGTAAGAATAAGGCCATGCTTTGACTTTATGTGGTGTGTATGTTGCTACTTATGGACAATATTGATACGAGACCATTGGAGAAGGCCAAGGGCAAAATTGGAATTTTGAAAATTAGTTTCGGGAATTTCAAAACAAGAATTTTAAGTGATTGGGCTCAAAAAAAAAATAAGAAAAAGAGGCCCAAAAGGGGAGGCCCAACCGGCCATGGGGGCTAGTCCAAGCCCATGGATTTTATTAATTATCCATGGGATAATTAATATAAAAGGATCATTATGCATGGAAGTTTCAAGAAATTAAAAGAAAAGAAGAGAAGGAAAAAGAAGAGAGCCATTCGGCTCCAAGAAAGAAGAAAAAAAAAAAGAGAAAAAATTCTTGGAGCCTTATTCCTTGATTCAAAATTCGTTTCTTCTTGGATTCTTATTAAGTTCAAGATTCTCTTTAACGTGGTATAATTATTTAAGCGAGAAGACTACGTTGGTGGCAAGTGGAAAATTTGAGAAAAGGTAAGAACTTCATCTTTTTTTCATGTTATGGAAGATATATATATGTTGTAGTATGTGGGGATGGAAGAAAAGCATGAAAGTTGTGTGTTGTGTGTGCATGTAAGTATGACCGTGTGGTGTGTGTGTGATTGTGTTGTGACCGTGGGGTGTGTATGATGGAAGAATATAGGTTGAGTTTGTTTAGTATGCTAGTTGTGTTGTTATGGCTTTAGGATGTAAGTAGAAGAGTAATGGTTTTGTTGGCATGAAAGAAAATGTTGTAAGGTTGTAAGATGAAAATATATATAGTGTTGTAGTAGTTTATGTAATTATGAGAATGAAGTCGTTAAGATGCAAATTATGATTGTCGTTAATGAAGTTGGAAGACAAAAATGTGTTATGGAAATATATGTTGGAAATTGGAAGTTTTGGATGAGTTAGGGTTTGATGGAAATTTTGTATATTTTGTAGAATAATGAGAAATGTGTCCGAATCGTATTCGAATGGCCTTGAATATGAAAATGTTGATATTAGTTTGAAAGCGTGAAGTTGGAGTCGAAGTTGATACATTACGTAGAAAGAAAGACTATTTGTGTTAATATGTGTTTGTAGCGATTATTGGTGTTGTTGTTGTTGTTGATGTTGTTGTTGGGTTGTTGTTGATTGTTTTGAGCCGAGTTGAATCTCGGGGTGTCGTATTTATAGGGGAGGTGCTTTGCGAAGTTTCGGTGGACAAGTATAAAACCAAGATTGAAATGTTAAGCCTCATGAATAGTAACTGGTAAAGGTGACCATTTGCAGATTTCTGACGAAACGGGATTTGAGTTTAAGCGAGCGCAAGTCATCCGTAAGGTATGTAGAGCTTACTTATTCTTCATATGGCATGTCCTAGACCTACTAGGCCGAAAACGGAACCTCGGGACTAATTCTGCTCCTAGAAATCCGAATTTGATTTTGGCTACTATTCATTCAGTGCTATTGAATCAAAGTACTTACCTTTGGATATAAGAACGCATAAACCTTTGTATCTTCTGTGAATGCATCCAAATGGCTCCGAAACCTTCACGGATAACTTTATGGAGCCTAATGTTTGTAGATTATGTTCGCCGCCTCGGCGTGACCCGAGGTGGGCCCGCAAGTCCCGAGGCTTCCCTTATCTGGTTTGTCTGACTCCTTTCTGTATGATACGAAAAGAAATGTTTGCCTATAACTCTATGGTCCGTTTGAAATGTCTGATTATGTTATTTGAACGCTCGTCACTAAGAATGATGCCAAATTTTCCGAAAATGATCTATGTTGTGTTTTTGAGAAAAATTGATAATTTAAAAGTCTGCAACTTTCATATACAAATTTTGATTTACCCGATATTCGTTTTGAGCCTTCTGAGGCTACTGTATATGTAAATGAAACTATGTGTCAAGCCGTGGAGCTTACTTTTAATATGCATATGATTTACGCACTACTACTTTCGTGCCGATTATTATGATTTCGTTCGCCGGTACCCGGGCCGGTTTTGTGATCGTGCGCTCTATGACATATTCGGCAGTATGATGTGTTACGGTTTCCGAGGCCTCGCCATAGGGCCGGTTACCGTCTATGGTGTTATGATGTGATATGGCTTCTGTTATGTTTGATGATGTGATGTGTGTGATATTATGATTTGTTCGGAGCTGTACGGAGATTTGAAAGCCTCTGGAGTATGATGTGTTGTGGCACCAGCGTCAGGGGGTGACCACGTTCACGAGCCTTATGCACGATTTTTATTTGCATTACGCACATTTGCATTCCGTACGGGTTTGGGTCTATTACTTACGTATTTGTTGTTTCTTCTCACTCCGATTATGATTTGGATTCTTGTACCTTCTACATACTCGGTACTTTTTCCGTACCGACCCCCTTTCACGTGGGGGGAGTGCGTTTCATGCCGCGCGGTGCGGGCGCTCGGTTGGGTGATTCCCGGTTTAGGCTACCTATTACTGCTACATTGGAGTGCTCCTTCGATCCGGAGCCCACATTTGGTATATATGCTACCGCTTTGGATATTCGTATATTTGCTATTGTTTGGGTACGGCGGGGCCCGTCCGTCATATGTTCGTATGTACGTTACATTTGTAGAGGCTGTAGTCATGTTTGTGGGTCGTGGGTCCGGTTTTGGTTGTGTGTGGTTTCGGTTTGTCGTATATGATTTCGATTTGCGTCCTTAAGCGGCCCCGTATGCTACTATGGCCGATATGGCCCATCAGTTGCATGAGTGTGTCTGGGCGATGTACATTCCGCCAACTTTGACTTCGATGTGATGTTTGACACGGGCGACCGCTTAGGACAGCATTTGTATGATGTCAGTTTTCGATTATCGGTCCGAATAATGTCTGTTAAATCCGATCGTGTGGTATTTTGATGATTTGATTTGCAAGTCCGTTCGGGTGCCTGAGTAGGGCACCAGTCACGGCCCACGGAGCTGGTTCGTGACAAAAGTGGTATCAGAGCAGTCTGTCCTCGGAATGTCTACAGGTCGTGTCTCGTAGAGTCTTGTTTATCGGTGTGTTGTGCACCACATCTATAAACAGGAGGCTACAGGACATTTAGGATGTTACCTTTCTTTGAATCTTAGATCGTGCGATAGAGCCAGCCCGCGGAAATGAATTCCTTTAACTAACTTTTGACTTCGGTGGGGAACGGTATCGACATAAGATAGTGTACGATGATGTCGGAAGCTACACCGTACGCGAGTAAGCAATGGTATGAAGGACGAATCTTTGGGATAAGGAATTTGAAGCACGATTGTAACGTAAAGTTGAAAATTGAAAGAGAAAGGAAAAGCCGATGTCTTAATGGTTTTAAATAATGGTGAATGAAACGTTTTCATTGTCAGTGGCAATTAAGGAGACCAGGATGAAAAGGAATGATATGTATGTGAACGGGAGTGAATTGATGATTGTATAGTTAGAAATATGAACAAATTTCTTTAAAGCAGGGTGGGACCCGCTACGAATTTTTTTTTGAAAATTTAGAAAGACTCCGACCTGCCCCAAATTACGTGACAAAGGCCGTGTGGGGCAATTGACGTGGTTATATTAGCAATAACGCATCAGAACGCACGAAAGTTTCGAAGTTAAGCGTCTAAGACCGAACAATTACAGGATGGGTGACCCCGCAGGAAGGATATGAAATTTCACAATTATAGGTATAAGAAATGCATGGAAATTTGGGGTAACCTAAAGGAAAAGTAAGGGTCAGAGAATAGATTGACTCTGATTACGTTATGAATTATGGTTGTAAGAGATCTAACATGACGAGGTTCGAAAAAGAAAGTGAGTAAGGATATTGGAACAAAGGAAGGATAAGAAATGTGATTAAGCAAAACCTTCGAAAGAGGCCGACAGACGATGCATAAAACCCTGATGTGGAAGTGTGACGAACGAGTTTGTAAATAAGCGAGAAGTGACGGTGCAGAACAAAAGAAAATTGAGGATTTGGAAAGGAAGCCCCCCCCCCCTGTAATAAGGAAAAGAAGAAAGAGCAACGTGGTCTGAGAAATCAGCATAAGTTTAAATAAGCATTTGGCAATGTTTGTAGGTAAGATGATGTATATGGATATGTATGATTGTTTCTTGGTGACCATATTGGTCAAGGACAAGATATGTGTAGAAAGGGTGTTGTTCGGGGATCTTTGACTTACAAATTATGTTGCAATACCTAGATCGAGTTAGAAGAAATTAGGAAAGGGTTCGAATGAGAATTCGAAAACATTGCGAATGGATATGTGGTAATGACCATTTTGCGATAAGACAACGATGGTAAGGATATAAACTCAATTCTTTGTAGCCTATTGAATGATTTGATGAAATAATTCGGGGCACGAAAATTCGAGTGAGTAAGGAAACGTTAGCAAGGGAACTTCCGTAAACCCCGAAGCATTAGTGAAAGGTGGTCTGACTTTGATCGAGATTTTGTATGCCATACTTCTACATCTCCGATTTCGACGAGACTCTGTCTATTATGCCTCTGTATCTCCGAATCCGATTACGCCTCTCCGATGTACCTCGTACGTCTAACTCTGATTACGAATTCGTCCGACGTAGCTCCGTACGTCTGATTCTGGTTGCAAATCTGTCTGATATACTTTCGTATGTGTGATTCTGATTACGGTCTGTTCGATATGCTTTGGTACGTTTGGCTTTGATTATGAACCTGTTTGATATGACGTCGGAGTATAAATTTGTCTGCTGTACTTCTGTACGTCCGAATCTGAATACGTTTTATCCGATATACTTTTGTACGTCCGATCCTGACGACAAATTTTTCCGATATATTTACGTACGTCGACTCCGATCACGGATCTGTCCGGTTTACATACGTCCATACGGATCTATCTAAAGTTCGATGACTCGGACGTTTGTCCGATATGCTCCTGTGCGTCTGGTTCTGATTACGAATTTGATTAAGATAACGTTGGATTATGCTTCTGTTTGTCGTACTTTTGTACCTCTGATTCTGGATTGTCCGACATCCGTCTGATCTTCTGGTTCTGATAAAGATTCTGTTCGTCATATGTCCTATTTAGGATTATGCGACCCGCTGGACTAATAAAGATTTCGAACAGCCCTAATGCGGTAATATCAGAGAATGATGGAAGGAGTTGGAAAAGAAATGCCCCCACAAGCGCTCTGATTAAATACGAGTATGTGGTTGGCAAGAGAACCCCCCCCCCCTGAGGAGTTTTCTTTTCAGACATATAAGGCTAATTTAACATTCGAGGACGAATGTTCTAAAGGGGGGGAGGATGTTATATCCCGTGTTTTCGTATATTCGGGAAATTTGGACACAATTGTGATTTGTAAGAATAAGGCCATGCTTTGACTTTATGTGGTGTGTATGTTGCTACTTATGGAAAATATTGATACGAGAACATTGGAGAAGGCCAAGGGCAAAATTGGAATTTTGAAAATTAGTTTCGGGAATTTCAAAACAAGAATTTTAAGTGATTGGGCTCAAAAAAAAAATAAGAAAAAGAGGCACAAAAGGGGAGGCCCAACCGGCCATGGGGGCTAGTCCAAGCCCATGGATTTTATTAATTATCCATGGGATAATTAATATAAAAGGATCATTATGCATGGAAGTTTCAAGAAATTAAAAGAAAAGAAGAGAAGGAAAAAGAAGAGAGCCATTCGGCTCCAAGAAAGAAGAAGAGAAAAAAAAAAAAAAAATTCTTGGAGCCTTATTCCTTGATTCAAAATTCGTTTCTTCTTGGATTCTTATTAAGTTCAAGATTCTCTTTAACGTGGTATAATTATTTAAGCGAGAAGACTACGTTGGTGGCAAGTGGAAAATTTGAGAAAAGGTAAGAACTTCATCTTTTTTTCATGTTATGGAAGATATATATATGTTGTAGTATGTGGGGATGGAAGAAAAGCATGAAAGTTGTGTGTTGTGTGTGCATGTAAGTATGACCGTGTGGTGTGTGTGTGATTGTGTTGTGACCGTGGGGTGTGTATGATGGAAGAATATAGGTTGAGTTTGTTTAGTATGCTAGTTGTGTTGTTATGGCTTTAGGATGTAAGTAGAAGAGTAATGGTTTTGTTGGCATGAAAGAAAATGTTGTAAGGTTGTAAGATGAAAATATATATAGTGTTGTAGTAGTTTATGTAATTATGAGAATGAAGTCGTTAAGATGCAAATTATGATTGTCGTTAATGAAGTTGGAAGACAAAAATGTGTTATGGAAATATATGTTGGAAATTGGAAGTTTTGGATGAGTTAGGGTTTGATGGAAATTTTGTATATTTTGTAGAATAATGAGAAATGTGTCCGAATCGTATTCGAATGGCCTTGAATATGAAAATGTTGATATTAGTTTGAAAGCGTGAAGTTGGAGTCGAAGTTGATACATTACGTAGAAAGAAAGACTATTTGTGTTAATATGTGTTTGTAGCGATTATTGGTGTTGTTGTTGTTGTTGATGTTGTTGTTGGGTTGTTGTTGATTGTTTTGAGCCGAGTTGAATCTCGGGGGTGTCGTATTTATAGGGGAGGTGCTGCCGAAGTTTCGGTAGACAAGTATAAAACCAAGATTGAAATGTTAAGCCTCATGAATAGTAACTGGTAAAGGTGACCATTTGCAGATTTCTGACGAAACGGGATTTGAGTTTAAGCGAGCGCAAGTCATCCGTAAGGTATGTAGAGCTTACTTATTCTTCATATGGCATGTCCTAGACCTTCTAGGCCGAAAACGGAACCTCGGGACTAATTACTCGCTCCTAGAAATCCGAATTTGATTTTGGCTACTATTCATTCGGTGCTATTGAATCAAAGTACTTACCTTTGGATATAAGTACGCATAAACCTTTGTATCTTACGTGAATGCATCCAAATGGCTCCGAAACCTTCACGGATAACTTTATGGAGCCTAATATTTGTAAATTATGTTCGCCGCCTCGGCGTGACCCGAGGTGGGCCCGCAAGTCCCGAGGCTTCCCTTATCCGGTTTGTCTGACTCCTTTCTGTATGATACGAAAAGAAATGTTTGCCTATAACTCTATGGTCCGTTTGAAATGTCTGATTATGTTATTTGAACGCTCGTCACTAAGAATGATGCCAAATTTTTCGAAAATGATCTATGTTGTGTTTTTGAGAAAAATTGATAATTTAAAAGTCTGCAACTTTCGTATACAAATTCCGATTTACCCGATATTCGTTTTGAGCCTTCTGAGGACTCTCTGTATATGTAAATGAAACTATGTGTCAAGCCTTGGAACTTACTTTTAATATGCATATGATTTACGCACTACTACGTTCGTGCCGATTATTATGATTTCGTTCGCCGGTACCCGGGCCGGTTTTGTGATCGTGCGCTCTATGACATATTCGGCAGTATGATGTGTTACGATTTCCGAGGCCTCGCCATAGGGCCGGTTACCGTCTATGGTGTTATGATGTGATATGGCTTCACGTTATGTTTGATGATGTGATGTGTGTGATATTATGATTTGTTCGGAGAGTCGTACGGAGATTTGAAAGCCTCTGGAGTATGATGTGTTGTGGCACCAGCGTCAGGGGGTGACCACGTTCCTGAGCCTTATGCACGATTTTTATTTGCATTCTGCACATTTGCATTCCGTACAGGTTTGGGTCTATTACTTCTGTATTTGTTCTGTTTCTTCTCACTCCAGTTATGATTTGGATTACTGTACCTTCTGCTTTACATACTCAGTACTTTTTCCGTCGACCCCCTTTTCGGGGGGCGCATTTCATGCCGCGCAGGTGCAGGCGCTCGGTTGGGTGATTCCCGGTTTAGGCTACCTATTCTGCTACATTGGAGTGCTCCCTTCGATCCGGAGCCCACATTGGGTATATATGCTCTGCTTTGGATATTACGTATATTTGCTATTGTTTGGGTACGGCGGGGCCACGTCCCGTCATATGTTCGTATGTACGTTCGTTTGTAGAGGCACGTAGTCATGTTTGTGGGTCGTGGGTCCAGTTTGGTTGTGTGTGGTTTCGGTTTGTCTGTATATGATTTCGATTTGCGTCCTTAAGCGGCCCCGTATGCTACTATGGCCGATATGGCCCATCTGTTGCATGAGTGTGTCTGGGCGATGTACATTCCGCCAACTTTGACTTCGATGTGATGTTTGACACGGGCGACCGCTTAGGACAGCATTTGTATGATGTCAGTTTTCGATTATCGGTCCGAATAATATCTGTTAAATCCGATCGTGTGGTATTTTGATGATTTGATTTGCAAGTCTGTTCGGGTGCCTGAGAAGGGCACCAGTCACGGCCCACGGAGCTGGGTCGTGACAATATCTCCACTCCGGTAGTTTCCTCGGATCAGTGCCTTAATCATATCATATCTCAATAACCTGTCTCATAGCCAACCGGTCTCAAGCGCCAATATAACGTGCCCACATCATCACTCGTCCGAAACAAGATCCCATCAGACTCACAATCATATCCTCAATCGTATGCATGAATACATGTATAGCACGACTATGGAACGCATCAAATCTTAGAACAAGAATAAAAGCATGGGACCCATTCCCATGATCGTAATACCATAAAGACTTCACCTTTTTACTTCTTTTCATTTCAATGAGGATATATGTATGAGTGATATCCATACGAACAGACAAGACAGGGAAATAATAAAAGTAAGGGACATAAAGTACAGGCATCGGACCCCAATCACGGATCTAACGGATCATACTCTTCAATCAGCTTGTGTCGAAACATGGCATTTAGACCATCCATACAATTGAAACTGCGCAAGTACCCATAAAATGAAGACCGGTATCCTGTTATACCCTGCATTTTCAGAGTATGAGCGTGACATGTGCTTCCTCAAAATTGACAATCATGTTGTAGCTACGTAATTTAAACTCTCGTTGATAGTATCGTATCCTGTACTTTTGTACGGGATTATTTGTAAGTTGAGATGGGGCCCGCACATCGAGATTTTTTTTCCGGATATGTGACAAGTTATATGAATCACATACGTGAAGTTAAACACAACTCATGAAGGAACCTGGGGCCAAATCAAAGTGGAAGCCCTCCAAACGAATATTTTAAGAAAATGTTTTCGGGTGGTCTGACTTCGAGGGGCAAACACGGTATTATAAGTTTGGAATTTGGAAAAATGCCAGGAAATAAGAGTTGTAGATAATTGAATTAGCTTTCCAACCATAGGTCATGGGTTTCTAGGTGACATCGGTACAAGGAGATATGGACGTTTTAAGATCGAAAGGTCAGTGGACTAGGCCAATTCGGGGCCAACCGAATTAGGCCCATGGAAAACAAAAGGGAGAAGATGAGGCCCAATAAGAGCCATTCGGCCATGGTCCATAAAAAGGACCCAAGCCCAACAAAATTCATCCATGTGATGAATTTATAAAAGGCCAATAATTCATTTTAATTCATAGAAGATTCAAGACCAAGAAAAGAAGGAGAAAAACAAGAAAAACCAAGAACAAAAAAATAAGGCCATTTCGGCCAAGGTGAAGGGAACACCACCCCACAAAATCTTGTCCCAAAAATTATTTTCTTGTTATATTCCTACTAATTCAAGGTCCCTCTACAACTTGGTGTAATTGTTTTGGAAGATTGAGCAATAGTTTCTTCAATCTCACACTTTGGACAAATGAAGAACTAAGGGGAAAAAGGTAAGAATTAATTCCTTGTTATTATGTTATGAAGGTTTGTTTGTGTCGTAGTATATGGAAATGAGTAGAATTTATGAAAATATGGAAGTTTGCAAAGTGGATGTGCATGTGTGCATGTGGCCGTGTATATGTGTTATGTTGTATAGTTGAAATGAGTTGAATTTTAAGTTGTATTTTAGTTGTGGTTATTGTGGAGTTTGTATTGGAAATGAAAGTTGAATAAAAATTGGATGAAGTGGGAATTTTGCATGTTGGCCGTGGGATATGTAATGGTGAATTAATGATGGATTTATTTTGTTTAATATGCTAATTGTGTTGTTATGATCCTTACAATGTAAATGAAGGATATATGGGTTAAGTTTGTATAAAAATGGAATGTAGAGGATTATGACATATTAATGTGATTTTATGGTATTAAGATAATGAAGTTGTTTAGGTGTAGATTGTGGTTGTTGTTAATGAATTTGAGAAATGATAATGTGTTATGAATATGTTTGTCGAAAAATGGAAGTTTCGGATGAGTTATGATTTCGGTGGAAAGTTTGTGTATTTTGCGAATAATGTGAAAAATCATATGTAATGCCTCCAATTGATGTTGGAATAATCTTGGTAAGTAATGAGTATGAAAATATAGATATTGGTTTGGAAATATGAAGTTAGTTTGGAAGTTGTCACTTTATGTGGAAAGAAGACTATTTATGTTAGTAGGCGATTCTAGCCGATAATTGATGTTGTTGGATTGGTTGTTGTTGATATTTTAGCCGAGTCGTAATCTCGGGGCTGTCATATTTATAGGGGAGATCTTTCCGAAATTTCGGTAGGCGAATACTAAACCTAAGTTGGAAGTTTGAACCTCATGAATAGTAAGCGGTAAATGTGACCATTTGTAGGATTTTGACGAAACGGGATTTGGATTTTGGCAAGCGTAAAAGGCAAACAAGGTATGTGAAGCTCTCCCATTTCTTCTCTTGGCATGTCTTAGATGTACTAGGCTTGAATTTGGACCTCGGGGACAACTCTATTCCTCGGAATCCACGTTCAAAAACGCCCCTTTTTCATTCAGTAAAATTGAATCGAATGTGGCGCGAATAGTTAGAAAAATTGTTTAAACCCCTAGAACCTGTACAAACGCAATCCAATCATCTTAATATCCTTGTAAGTGACGTTATGAAGTTTAACCTACGTAATTTACCTATGCCACCTCATTTGGTCGAGGTGGGCCCACTTTGTCCGAATTTTTCCTAATGCCCTATTTAAACTACCTTTGAATATGAAACTAAGGAAACTTTTGACTACCTTTCTAAGTTCTAACGAATAAATGCTATAAGTATTTTATTGAGTTTCATGACCTACTTTGGGATTTGAAACTGCTTCAGAAAGACTATTTCGACACGAACCATTTTGATACCCGAAAGACTTATGTTTTGGTTATTATCAAATGTTCGCTATAAATTCCGCCATCTGAGCTACGCTATAGAGTTTCTGTATATGTTTTACATTTTGATATACATAAATGACTCCTAAGATTCTATTTTGATAAGACTCCTCCCAATTTTTAAAAAGGTATGTGCTATGCCTCGTCCTGGACCCTTTTTCTTGATATGTCATTTGATCATTCCGTCGATCTCTGTACATGTTGTACGTTTTATATTGCATTTAGTTTCTCACTACTTACTCGTGGATGCCTCAATGCTTCCTTCCGTCGAGCTCCGGGCAGATATGTTATCACGCGTATTCCATTGCATTGTTCGCCGTGCCTCGGTGTGAGGGCGTTGATGTATATATATGTACATGGGTTGTGGTGTATGATGTGCCATGTACACACTCGATATGATATGATATGATATGGCCATTTGATATGCTACGATATGTGCACATTCGATATGATCCGATATGTTGTGGCGCCGGCGTCGTGGGCGACCACTTTCTCGTTTGCCGAGTCCCATGATGAGGGCCGGCTATGGCATATTTTAACTATGCATCCGTTTATGTTTATGAGTAAGCATTTACGATACTCCGGTTATTACTTTTATGTTACGTATATTCTCGTTTGGTTATAATTCGTTTGTTGGACTCTATGCTTTACATACCCGCACATATTCCGTGCCGACCCCCTCGTTCTTCGGGGCCGCGTTTCATGCCACGCGGTACACCCGGATGAGTACGGGCTTTGTAGGAGATGTCCCCGGCGGGCGTTGGCAAGCTCCAATTGCTCCTGGAGTGCTGCCGTGTCCGATTATGCATGATATGTGTTCTGACTGTTTGTTAGAGACTTTGCAGACAGAGTGTGGGTTCTGGATGTCAGTTCTGTAGGCGGCTCCACCAGCCGTCATGTCATTCTGTGTTATGCCATAATTTTCATATGATTACATATTCTGTCGATTTGTACACTACAAAGGATATTTCCAGAACATTTGTTGTATCTGTCATTTTTGTCTGATTAATAGTCTGGAAGTTTATGTATGTAATAAGAGTCAGTGGGTTCGCTCGGCTCCGAATGTGGGGTCGGGTGCGCATCACACCCTAGTAAAATCAGGGTGTGACATATCCGGTACTAGTGCTCGTCACCTCACAAGTATCGGAACCCCCTTAATTCGCCAAATTACCCCTTTATTAGGTTCATTTTAGCCAACACACACATTCAAGAAGGAGTTCAAGGTCTCAACAATCCTAGTAGTGCCGAATCTCGAATCACGAGGTCTCTTGCTGTCACGAAAAGACTCCAAATGCACAAAGTCTAGTCAAATACGTAATATATGTTAGAACACGATTCTAACAATGCCCATATCGCTACATAATCCAAAACCCCTAAAATATGCCCTAAAAATTTCGAACCCAAAAGGGCAAAATAATAAATTGATCCTAGAATCATGGTCTCTATACTTCATATAACTCATAATCCAAAAAGCATCCATAAATAATTACAAATTCATGCTCAACTGATCAAATCCTAAATCTCATATTGGGTTCCCAAAACCTTTTCATAAAACCCCTAATTTCACCATTCTAAACATGCAATAAGGGTCTAACTTATTGAAATAATCATAAAAATAGGTAATGATACTTACCCAATGATCTCTCCTTGAATTGCCTTCAATTCTACACCAAAATAGCTCTCTTAACTTTGGGTTTTCGAATGGGGTTTCTAAGGAAAGAGCATAATCAAACTCACATTCTGTAGAGCGATTCACGCTCCTGCTAACTTAAGTTCACTCCGGCGCGCACGCACTGGCGGACAAATCGTCGCCCCGGCAAACCCCTCTAAAATAACTTAACTACTCAGCAGCGGAGCCAACCTCGCTGCTGCGGATACGCACCTGCGGAACAGTCATCGCAGGGGCGAATCATGGCAGAATCTCAGAACCTCGCTCCTGTGAGCCTTCACTCACTGGAGTGTACCCCCAAGGGCGACACCCATTGCACGCCTGCGGCTACACCGAAACTAGCAAAAATTTGTTTTTTGACTCCCTCAACCCGAAATCCCGAGACTCTCCCGGAACCTCTCCAACGCAAACCAAATATACAGGCACATGTAAAAACGTACTACAAACTCATCCGCGCACTTGGAATTCCCAAAAGAGGTTTCTTTGAAAGAGTCAACCCTAGACGGCAAAATGCAACTTTCCAACCAAATGACTAATATGCCCCTAAACCCTCGAAAACTGAACCAAACACTCCAACAGCCTATATTCGACATTCCGAAGCTAATGGAACCGACGAAAATCCCAAAAGATGAATATTACCCCCGAAGATGCCTAAAGTCAACCTAACACTAAAAGGTTACCCAACTTAGCAAATATAGGCATCAACCTAAAACTTAAAGGTTCCCCAACTTAGTAAATACTGAACACAAATAAAAAGGTAGTCTCACAAGGGAAAAATTGGCAAAAACACGAAAGCAACCAAAACGACCTAACGGGTCATTACATTGTCCACCACTAAAACACATGTTCGTCCTCGAACATCAAAGATAAGAAAAGAGAAAAGATGTACCTGGAGAATAAAAAAGCTGAGGGTAACTTGCTCTCATATCCAACTCGGTCTCCCAAGTAGCCTCCTCCACCAGATGACCTCTCCACTGAACCTTCACAGAAGTAATTTCTTTAGATCTCATCTTGCAAATCTGACGATCTAAGATAGCAATCGGCTCCTCTTCATAGGACAAACTTTTATCAAGCATCACTGAATCCCATCTAATCACATGAGAACCATCCTGGACATACTTCTTGAGCATAGAAATATAGAATAGCGGATCATCACTCGACTAAACATACTTCTTGAACATAGAAACA
>NW_026715447.1:0-20211 GCF_029784015.1 Lycium ferocissimum | reverse complement strand
AACATATATAAATAACCCCAAAGTACCCCAGTGGGTGCCAATATTATACATATATATATATATATATATATATATATATATTTTCAAAAACCCTCAAAACCAGGGGAAATGCCAATAATGTATCAAAGTACAAATACCAACAGTGGGTATGTCAATCCTATCTGAATCCGGACAACAAGCGACATTCGTTATCTACCAACTACACATGGCATCAAGCCAACATAAATAAACAATCAAACGCATATAACGGGGTGGCTAGTCCAACCACACATCAGGGCCCAACCTAAGACAATTTCCATCCCAACTTCACATGCTATCTCCGACATCATTATTACACCCCAATTTTCGGTACATTGAGATTTATTAGGAGTTAGTTAGTTAACTATAGACACCGGAGTTATTGTCGAAAGGATGCAAGATCATTGATGCTCGTTTTGCAATACAAGAGTCCGAGTTCGTGTAATAGGTTATGGAAGGGAAGTTAAGGACAAGGCCATTTTCCGATTTTGATTTAATGCGCAAGTCGCTTATAAATATTATTGGCATGGAATATTAAGGGGAAACTTGGAATTTGGAAACTATTATATTTCAAGGATTAAGTGTACATGTGGACAAGATGACTAGGCAAGCAATAAAATTGGTCATCTTTATGAATTAAGAAATTCTAGAAACTTGGAGAAAAAGAAAGAAAGAAAGAAAGAAAGAAAGAAAGAAAGAAAAAAAGAATAAGGGAGCCATGTGGCCGGCCACCTTTGTGTGGGCCATGGCCACATGGTTGGCTAATAATTGAAATAAAAGATGACCAAGTCATCTCATTTCATCATCTTCATCACTTGGAAACTTCAAGAAAATTTGAGAGAAAAAAAAAAAAAACAAGGGCCATTCTACCAAGAACTTGGAAAATTGAGGGGCAAGAATTGATCTCCAAAAATTATTTTCTCCTAGTTTCTCTACTAATTGGAAGGTTCTCGTCAACGTGGAGTGGTTGTTAGAACAAGAAAACCGCTCGTTGTTGTGTTTCACCAAAGCTAGCCGTGGGAGGAGTTGGTGGAAAAGGTAAGATTTAATCCTCCTTACATGTTCTATGGATGATTTGAGCATGTTATAGTATATGGAAATGAATGGAATTCATGAGAATATGGATTATGGTGTTGGCCGAATAGTGCATATGTAGAGGTGAAGAATCAATTTTGTTTAACATGTTTTGGTTGTTGTTGTGAATTCTATGTGATGGAAATGAAGTACCGAATGGTTTAAATTGAAGTTGTGATTATTGTAGGTTGGCCGTGTACATGTAGTATTATATAGGGATGAGGGACTAATTTTATTTAGTATGTTTGAAATGTTGTGTTGCGGATTCTACGATGAAAATGAATGTTTGATGACTCATGTTGATATTGCAATTGTTGTGGGCTGTTTTGGAGAGTAATATGATGTTAATATAGGTTTTTGTGTTCATAAGAATGATGATTTTTAGCATACGGATTGTTGGTACAGTTTATGAATTCGGTAGAACGATTAAATGGTTGAATAGAGAATTGACTAGTTATGGAAATTGGAAAACAGCGTGTGGGCTGTTTTATGGAATATTTTGATATGGGAAATGATATTATTGATGTTGATATTGTTGTTGTTGTTGGTTGATGAATTGAGAATTCGGGCTAGGCACCTAAACAAAGGAGATGTCAGCCGATATTCGTAGAATATAAAATAGCTTAAGTTGGAACTTGAGATAAGTATGTAATACGGAGACTAACATTAGTGTGAATCCTCTCGAATGTAGATTTGTGAGCTCGGGCGGCCGGATAAGATAGACGTAGCCAGCTGAGGTCAGAGGTCGAGGGTATGTTAAGGCTCACCCCCTTCTCTTTGGCATGTCTTAGTTGAGAATAAGTTATGGCGCGAACTTCGAGGCAACTCCTCATTCGGTAAGATCCGAGCATGTTTATGATTCTCATTGGCTTCGATATTTGTATTCTTAATGTGGTCAAATCCCGATCCTATGTCATTTGTATAATCAAGTTTCAAAAGTTGCATAAAGATTTTGCTTTCTCAAAAGAGTTTATTTCTAAACGTATTCGAAACTACGAAAGTCCGTAACTTTCACCGAAAGGCTCGGATCGCCTCGATTTGTTCGTAGAAAGTTTTGTGACATATGATGACTTGGTTCTTCATAGGCGGGCTCGGAATGATTTGATATACGACTATGGTCCCTATGATACTTTGACATACTTATGATGTTTGATATGTTTCTGAGTACCGTCCGAAAGATTTTTGATATAACTATTGCCCGGATTTTCAATAACGATATGAGAATGTTGAGCTATTTCCTCGTGAAGCTATTCTTCGTTGATAGTCTCGCATTAAATTAATTGTTCCTTGAGTGAGACAAGCGGCTAATTATTTCGTAATATGATCGGAGGCTACGGACCTTATGTCACTCCGATAGATACATGACTTTATTTGGGCTCTCATGCATGCTACTCCTATGATATATGAATATGATATATGAATATGATATGTGAATATGATATATGAATATGATATATGTATATGAATATATAAATAACTGGAAAAAGGCGAGAACGTATATACGCGTAACCGCACGATCGGTTGGCGCAATATGATATGATGCGTCCGGACGCGGGATGCCCGGAGCGTGGGATATGTGGTTATGGATCGGGGCGCACGTTCAGCAAAATATATTATATGGATCGGGGGCCGCACGTTCCGCAAAGAATATATATCATGGATCGGGTCGCACGTTCCGCGCACATAATATTATTGTATATATATTTATATGGATCGGGGTGCACGTTGCGCGCACTAAGCATGCATGGTACCCGCCTAAAAGGCACTCGGATGTAACGAGTTGCTCTTTATCCCCGATATGACATGTTCTATATTTACGTTTTGTTACGATTCATGCTTTGTATCCTTCCCGCATGTCGTTACCATGCCTTGTATACTCGACATTGCTGTCATCGACGTCCCTTCTGTAGACGCGCGTGCCGCCAGGTAAACGGTAGACGCATCCCCCTGAGTCCCACTCAAAGAGCATATTGCCGCCTTTCCATTCTCCTGAGCTTCCCGGTTACTACATTACTTTTTTGTGTACATATTTAGGCACGGTGGATTCCGGCCCCGACTTCGGATATATGTATCTTATTAGAGCTCGTAGACAAACGTGTACCGACAAATGTTGTGTAGTCTGCCTCGCCTTTATGGTTGTATAATCGTTTGGTAAACTCTGCGATTACTCGTTCACGAGTATCTTAGTCGATGATTATGTTGAGTAAGATATGATTGTGTCGTTCATATGGCCCACTCGATGAGTACAAATAGAATACATGATAAGGAATGTGCCGATAGGATATCAGCACGGGCACCGTCACGGCCTACGAGTGGGGCCGTGACAAAAGTGGTATCGGAAACGCCGTCTGTGGGGTTGTCCAGCGAGCCGTGTCCCGGCAGTCTGTTTATGGGTGTGAAAGCGCACCACACTTATAAATAGGAGGTGAGTGGCATTTAGGAATAATCGACCTTCTTTGCACTCTAGATCGTGCGATAGAGCTATGTTACCGAGTTAAGATCCCTGGTCTTCTCCCAATACGTTTTATGATTTATTGATACTCGTGGAAGGAAGAGATACTTGCCGGCCAAAAGGTGCGTGTGACCAAGATGGTGGTGGAGAAGAGAGTTGAACGGGAGCCACCTGTGAGTGTAGAAGAGGGGCCAGTCTCGGCCAATGAAGCCCTCCGGGCCCCGCCGGTGTCGACCGTTGTCGCCAAGCCGAAAGGGTTTCGGCCTCCCCGGCCCCGATACCCGCCGGTTCCGCGCCGGCGGCTCGGGAGCCGGGCGGTGGGCGGCATTTTCTTCCCTGTCGACCACAATTGGTTGCCGCGCGAGCTCGGCCGACGGGTCCCGGCCAAGGTGATAGGGCGGTGAGTGCGAGAGCCCGCGATTTTACCGAACCTTCCGAGTTTGTTTCAAAACCCCAATGAGGACTCGCGGGGCTTCGGGGCCGAGACCCCGGGGACGCCCGGAGCTGTTTTTTGGAACGGAGTCGGAGAGTTGGCTTCGGTAGGTTGGGGGAATAGCCGCCCGGGTTGGTAAAATGTTTGGGAAATTTTCCTTCGGGGGGAGAAAAATTGCACCTCCTCCCGGTTTGGCGAAGAGTTCCAAAGCATTCTGCGACATTACGCCACCAACGGGATAGGTACGACGGCCCGAGCCGATACGATTCTTGAATCTTCGCGCAGGGAATATGAGCGCTCGGGGAAGTCGACCCTCCGATTTAATTCTTTGGCCAGGTATGCCCCGGCCATGCAGTAGCCGTGTAGGCAGACCGTGCTTGTCGATTCGCGAGTGGGTTGGGGGCCACGTTTGGTTAAGGGATTGTTGACTTCACTCGCGTGATGGGATGGATATCGCTCGTATTCGGTGCCCATGCCCAAAACACAGAAGAACGGCAAAGAAATTTCGCGGAAAGTGAACGTTACCCCGATGAGGGCGCGGGAAAGGGCCATCTTCAGAGAGGCCCCAGCCAGCATGGGGGAGGGCGGACACGAGCAATATTCCGGGCATTCGACCAATCGCAGCCAACGCCTCTCGATTTGCGGGTAAAAGATTCGACCGTCCTCTCTATTCGAGGACCGGTGCCGCAGTTCAAAGGCTTCAGGTCCCAAAGAGGGCGGATTCTAGTAGGGCAAGGCCACCACTACGGTGTACTCGGTGTGACGCATGCATCACGGCTCGGGCAGGTGTCGGCCGACGGATATTGTACGGTGCTTCGTTTTACTTGTGGCCGAAGTGGGCCATTGTGCGGATTGTCCCGTCGAGGGTATGAAGGAGACGAGCTCGGCGGCGATCGGCGGTCGGTTCATCATCGTCCGTGCGCCCTCGGACAAAGATCCCGGTGTCCCGGGCAGGCCGGCCGAGGCAAGGGCGAGAGGTGGGCGCCGGTTCGGGCGTCCACGTAACGGGCGCATATACGCATCGGCGGGACGGCAAGATCGTGAATCTTCCCCGGACGTGGTCTGACAGTATGCGTCAATATTCTCGCTATGATGTATATGCGTTGATTGATCCGGTTCTACTCTGTCGTATATTACTCCCATGTTGCTAACCGCGTGTTGAGAAACCGAAAACTAATTGTTTTCGAGGTGGCTACACACAGAGACCCAAGATTAGTCGGACGGGTATATAGGGATTGTGTGATCGCGGTTTGTGATCGTCGTACTACTGCCGATTTACATGAGTTAGAGATCTAGATTTTGATGTCATTATGGGAATGGATTAGCTAAAAGCCTCCGTTACGCTAACGTCGATTGTAGAACAAAGGCGGTCCGGTTCCCGGGGGGGAACCGATATTAGAATGGAAGGGCAATACGGCGTCTCAGGGTCGATTATCTCTCTACCATGAAAGATGATTGCCAAAGGCTACATTTATCATTTGGTTGGGTCCAAGACATAGAAGCTAGAAATCCACCAACCTTTCAATCCGTCCCCGTGGTGAATGAATTCCCGGACGTGTTCCCGGACGAGCTTCGGGTTTTCGCCGAGCGGGAGATTGAGTTCGCCATTGATGTGCTACGATACTAAGCCCATATCTATTCCCCGTATCGAATGGCCTATGAACTAAAGGAGTTGAAAGCGCAATTGAAGGATTTGCTAAAAAAAGGCTTTATTAGACCAAGCTCGTCGCCATGGGGAGCCTCATTATTTGTAGAAATAAAGACGGCCCGCAAAGAATGTGTATGAATGCAGAATTGAACAAGGTGACCATAAAGAATAAGTACCCTCCCGAGGATCAACGATTTGTTTGACTAACTACGAGTGCCAAATGGTTCTCGAAGATAGATCTAAGATCGGGGTACCATCAAGTGAGGGTTAAGGAGGAGGACATCCAAGCCTGACTTTCGGAAGCGAGATACGGCCATTATGAGTTTCGGAGAGTAATGTCGTTTGGCTTTGACCAAACGCTCCAATATTTATGAACACGATGAATAATGTATTCGGGGCCTTTCTGGATTTGTTCGTGATCGTGTTCATTGATGACATTTTGGTGTATTCCGTCCGAGAAGCGAACATGCGGACTACTTGTCATGTTCCTTCTTGGAACCATTCGAGCTCGTAAGTTATATGCCAAATTATCAAAATGTGAATTCTAGCTAAATTCGGTGACTTTTCTGGGCCACATCATTTTTGCTGATGGTATTCGGGTAGATACACGTAAGATTGAAGTGAAGAATTGGCCAAGGCCAACAACGCCTACGGAGGTCCGTAGTTTCTTGGGTTTGGCGGGACATGCTATCGAAGGTTTGTAGAAGGATTTTCTTCCATCGTAGCACCATTAACTAAGCCGACCTGATGTTAAGTTTCAATGGACGGATGCGTGTGAGCGCAGCTTCCAGGAATTGAAAAATAGGTTGACTTCGACCCCAGTCTTGACACTCTCGAAGGATCGGAGGGCTTGGTTATTTATTGTGATGCTTGGTGTCGGACTAGGTTGCGTGTTGATGCGGCATGGCAAAGTAATTGCCTATGCCTCACGGCGATTCAAAACACGAGAAGAATTATCCCACTCATGACTTGGAATTGTACCGCGTTATTCACGCACTAAAGATATGGAGACATTATTTATATGGTGTCCATGTGGACATTTATACCGATCATAAGAGCCTCCAATATATCTTCAAATGTATGAGGCTGAATTTACGCCAAAGACGATAGCTAGAGTCATTAAAGGATTATGACGTTGATATCCTATATCATCCAAAGGAAAGCGAATGTTGTAGCGGATGCTGTGCTCGTAAATCTATGGGTAGCCCGCGATGTACAACCGAAAGCGAGGAGATGGTTCGTGGTTTACCAACTAGCCACACAGGGAGTTCGTTTGGCTAGTCTGGAGATAGTGGAGTTTCTCTCGGGGGGAGTTCTGAGTCCTCTATTATAGAAGAGGTAAAGAGATGTCGGTATGCGGGACCCCGTTTCGGCACGGTAAGATAGATACAGCTCCTCAAAAGGAGAAGACCCCATTTGAAGTGACACCCAACGGAGTGCTATGGAATAGAGGAAGATTATGCGTGCCTAATGTTGCTGGGCTACGATGACAGATCATGGGCGAGGCACATCATGCTCGTTATTCTATACATCCGGGGTCAACAAAGATGTATCATGACCTTAGATGCTTATATTGGTGGGATGGCATGAAAAGAGACATAGCGGGTTTGTTGCCCAATGTCCAAAAGTGTCAACAAGTTAAAAACAGCATCGAAGCTTGAGGGAGGATTACCGACCCGAGAGAGATCCCCACCTAGAAATGGGAGGCGATTAACATGGATTTCATTGTAGGCTTGCCTCGTTCCCGGCGCAAATACGATTCTATATGGGTAATAGTTAATAGGCTCATGAAGTCTGCTCACTTTCTGCCGGTCAGAATGACGTATTCGAGGCGGAAAGACTATGCAAAGTTATACATCAAAGAGATAGTACGACTCCACGGGGTCCCGTGTCTATTATTACGGATAGAGGGCGCAATTTACGGCTAATTTCTGGAGATCCTTTCAAGAAGGTTTGGGAACGCGGTGAAACTCGGTAAAGCATTCCATCCGCAAATCGACGGACGAGCGAGCGCGCACTATCCAAACCCACGGAAGATATGCTATGGGGCATGTGTGTGCTAGATCTTGGAGGCAATTGGGGACGATCACCTGCCACTTATTGAATTTGCATACAACAATAGCTATCACTCTAGTATTCAAATGGCCCCAAAGAAGCTTTGTACGGAGGAAGTGTAGATCGCCTATTGGATGGTTCGAGGTAGAGAGGCATAGTTAGAGGGCGGATCCGATTCAACAGCGGTAAAAAGGTCAAGCTTATTCAAGAACGGTACTAACAGCTCGGAGTCGTCAAAAATCCTATGCGGACAACCGTCGGTGAAACTTAGAATTCAAAGTCGATGATTGGGTGTTCTTGAAAGTATCACCGTAAGAAAGGGTGATGAGATTTGGTAAGAAAGGAAGCTCGGTCTATCGTTATATTGGACCTTACCGTTGTGCGCAAAGTGGGCCGAGTAGCAAATGAGTTGGATTTACCCCCAGAATTAGAATCAATCGGTCCACCCGGATTTCACGTATCCGTGCTACGCAAGTGTGTTGGAGATCCCTCCTGATTGTCCTCGTGGAGGATGTACAAGTCACGGAGAAATTGTCCTATGAAGAAGTACCGGTTGCTATCTTGGATAGGCAAGTCCGAAGGCTTAGGACAAAGGATGTAGCTTCGACCAAAGTTTTGTGGAGGAATAATAACGGAGAAGAAATGACTTGGGAAGCCGAGAAAGAAATGAAGTCCGGTACCCACATATTTTCACCTCTAGAAGATGTACAAACCGAGCCTCGCACCCTCGGTATTTAATGTTTCTCCAAAATGATTCTTTGATCGAATTTTGGGTGGTTATGACAAGATGATAGTAGTGCAGTCATAAGAAAAGCTCTAGTATGTTTTTAAGTCCCTAAGAGTTTAACATTCGAGGACGAATGTTCCTAAGGGGGAAGGAATTATTACACACCAAGTTTCGGTACATTGAGATTTATTAGGAGTTAGCTAGTTAACTATAGACACCGGAGTTATTGTCGAAAGGATGCAAGATCATTGATGCTCGTTTTGCAATACAAGAGTTCGAGTTCGTGTAATAGGTTATGGAAGGGAAGTTAAGGACAAGGCCATTTTCCGGTTTTGATTTAATGCGCAAGTCGCTTATAAATATTATTGGCATGGAATATTAAGGGCAAACTTGGAATTCGAAAACTATTATATTTCAAGGATTAAGTGTACATGTGGACAAGATGACTAGGCAAGCAATAAAATTGGTCATCTTTATGACTTAAGAAATTCTAGAAACTTGGAGAAAAAGAAAGAAAGAAAGAAAGAAAAAAAAAAGAATAAGGGGAGCCATGTGGCCGGCCACCTTGGTGTGGGCCATGGCCACATGGTTGGCTACTAATTGAAATAAAAGATGACCAAGTCATCTCATTTCATCATCTTCATCACTTGGAAACTTCAAGAAAATTTGAGAGAAAAAAAAACAAGGCCATTCGGCCAAGAACTTGGAAAATTGAGGGGCAAGAATTGATCTCCAAAAATTATTTTCTCCTAGTTTCTCTACTAATTGGAAGGTTCTCGTCGACGTGGAGTGGTTGTTAGAACAAGAAAACCGCTCGTTGTTGTGTTTCACCAAAGCTAGCCGTGGGAGGAGTTGGTGGAAAAGGTAAGATTTAATCCTCCCTTACATGTTCTATGGATGATTTGAGCATGTTATAGTATATGGAAATGAATGGAATTCATGAGAATATGGATTATGGTGTTGGCCGAATAGGTGCATATGTGTAGAGGTGAAGAATCAATTTTGTTTAACATGTTTTGGTTGTTGTTGTGAATTCTATGTGATGGAAATGAAGGTATTGAATGGTTTAAATTGAAGTTGTGATTGTTGTAGGTTGGGCGTGTACATGTAGTATTATATAGGGATGAGGGACTAATTTTATTTAGTATGTTTGAAATGTTGTGTTGCGGATTCTACGATGAAAATGAATGTTTGATGACTCATGTTGATGTTGCAATTGTTGTGGGCTGTTTTGGAGAGTAATATGATGTTAATATAGGTTTTTGTGTTCATAAGAATGATGATTATTAGCATGCGGATTGTTGGTACAGTTTATGAATTCGGTAGAACGATTAAATGGTTGAATAGTGAATTGACTAGTTATGGAAATTGGAAAACAGCGTGTGGGCTGTTTTATGAAATATTTTGATATGGGAAATGATATTATTGATGTTGATATTGTTGTTGTTGTTTTTGGTTGATGAATTGAGAATTCGGGCTAGGCACCTAAACAGGGGAGATCTTTGCCCGATTTTCGGTAGAATATAAAATAGTTTAAGTTGGAACTTGAGATAAGTATGTAATACGGAGACTAACATTAGTGTGAATCCTCTCGAATGTAGATTTGCGAGCTCGGGCGGAAAGACGTATCCAATAGGAGGTCGAGCAGGTATGTTAAGGCTCACCCCTTCTTTCTTTGGCATGTCTTAGTTGAGAATAACTTATGGCGCAAACTTCGAGGCAACTCTATTCCGGTGATCCGAGCATGTTTATGATTCTCATTGGCTTCTTGATATTTGTATTCTTAATGTGGTCAAATCCTAGTCCTTATGTCATTTGTATAATCAAGTTTCAAAAGTTGCATAAAGATTTTGCTTTCAAAAGAGTTTATTTCTAAACGATTCCGAAACTACGAAAGTCCGTAACTTTCACCGAAAGGCTCGGATCGCCTCGATTTGTTCGTAGAAAGTTTTGTGACATATGATGACTTGGTTCTTCATAGGCGGGCTCGGAATGATTTGATATACGACTATGGTCCCTACGATACTTTGACATACTTATGATGTTTGATATGTTTCCGAGTACCGTCCGAAAGATTTTTGATATAACTATTGCCGGATTTTCAATAACGATATGAGAATGTTGAGCTATTTCCTCGTGAAGCTATTCTTCATTGATAGTCTCACCTTAAATTAATTGTTCCTTCAAGGTGAGACAAAGCGGCGATAATTATTCCGTAATATGATCGGAGGCTACCGACCTTATGTCACTCCGATAGATACATGACTTTATTTGGGCTCTCATGCATGCTACTCATATGATATATGAATATGATATATGAATATGAATATGGGGAATATGATAAAAATGGGCGATATGTGTATGATATACGCGTAACCACCGAATATAGGGTTGGCATAATATGATATGATACCGTCCCGGACGCGGGATGCCCGGACGTGGGATATGTGGTTATGGATCGGGCTGCACGTTCCGCAGCAATATATTATATGGATCGGGCTGCACGTTCCGCAGCAATATATATCATAGATCGGGCTGCACGTTCTGCAACAATATAATATTGTGTATATATATTTATATGGATCGGGCTGCACGTTCCGCAAAGACTAAGCATGCATGGTACCCGCCTAAAAGGCACTCAGATGTACAGGTTGCTCTTTATCCCCTGATATGACATGTCCTATATTTACGTTTTGTTACGATTCATGCTTTGTATCCTTCCGTATGCTTGTTACTCATGCCTTACATACTCGGTACATTGCTCGTGCGCGTCCCTTCTTGTGGACGCTGCGTTCATGCCCGCAGTAAAACGGTGGCAGACGCATCCGATCCCTAGAGGCCCCACTGTGACATATTGGAAGCGCTCCGCTTGTTCCGAGCTTCGGTTTACCGGTACTACTTTTGTGTACATTTTTGGGCACGGTGGATTCCGGCCCCGACTTGTGGATATATGTATCTTATTTAGAGGCTCGTAGACAGACGTGTACAGACAAATGTTGTGTAGTCCTGCTCGCCTTTATGGTTGTATAATCGTTTGGTAAACTCTACTGACACTCGTTCACGAGTATGCTATTGATGATTATGTTGAGTAAGATATGATTGTGTCGTTCATATGGCCCACTCAGCAGTACAAATAGAATACATGATAAGAGGTGCCGATAGGATACTATCGGGCACCCGTCACGGCCTCTGGTGGGGTCGTGACAATCATAATCTAAATATGTGATTCACAATACTATGTATCACCAAAGGTAAACCATAACCTACCTGGACTGGCGAACCACAACACGAACAAGTCACTTTATTGCCTTGCCCTTCCTCTGAAGCTCAGAACCAAAGTAGTCTAAGCGTAATCGAATTTTATATTAGAAATCATGAAGAATGATACTAATATTGCTATGATATCAATTAGGTCCATTTTAACCCTAGAAATTAGGGAAACGGGCCCACGAGGGCGAAACGGAAAATTCACGGGTAAAATACCAAATTGAATCCTAGGTAATCATAACCCAACCATTAATTGTTGATTTAGCTCAAGAATTATCCCCAAATCTGATTTCTAGTGAAAACCCCCAAATTGGGTATGAGCTCTAATTCTCCAAATCCGAAATTCAACGTTAAAAGTGAAAGATATATGATTACTAAGCTTAGATTCATCAAGTTTTATCATCAACATCATCAATTTATCATATAGAACCCTAAGGAAAACCTCCCAAAACCTTTCTTCAAATTCCAACTCTAAGAGATTGTAAAAGGGAAGGGGGAATCCTAAGATAGTTGTGATTAAGGAAGAGTAAAGGATTGGGCAAAGTTTACATCAAAGAGTTTCTTCAAATTATCTCCAAGAACAGTTTCTCTAAGCTCCAAAATCGAGATATAAAATAATGAGGGTCTAGGACTTATTTAAGACACATTTAATGAACTTTCACTACCCATCACCGCCACAGCGGTAGGAGTGCCGCTACGGTGGCTGGGCTACCACCGCAACGGTATGGACTATATTACCCATCACCACCCCAGCGATCATCACACCACCACAGCGGTGCCGCTGGGGCGGCTCTGGTTCCGTCATTGCGGGCACCAGACACCAGATTTCCCAAATTTCTCTAATTTTTCAATCTGATTTTCGGGTTATTCCCGAGGCCACTTGCTCACAATCCGACCACCTAAACCCATACAAAAATACACAACGAACGCACTCGTGGTCTCAAAATTTTCAACGGAGGTTTTGTTGACCGAGTCAACCACCGGTGCCTACTTCCTATTTCCCATCCAAAGTCCCGAAATACACTAAAATGCTTTGGGAACTGAACTAATCATACATACAGGTTCTAAATAATCATCCGGACCTCTCGGCACAGACGAAACTCCGAAAAAGGTCTGTTTGCCCAAAAGTCAACCTCGGGTTAAAAGTGAGTTAATCAATGCTCGGAAGTGGCGAACGTGCCCAAAGAGCTATAATGACCAAACGGGTCGTTACATCAGATACCAATTGAACCATTGCTTGTCCTCGAGCAAATAAAGAAGGAAAGTAGGGAAGTACTTGAATCAGTGAACAACTGGGGATATCGGCTACTCATATCGGACTCAGTCTCCCAAGTAGCCTCTTCCACAGGGTAGTGCTTCCATTGCACCTTCATAGAAGCAATCTCCTTGGACCTCAACTTTCGAACCTGCCTATCTAAGATCGCGATAGGCTACTCCTCATAAGTCAAATCCTCATCAAGCAATGTAGAATCCCAACGGACAATGTAGGTACCGTCGGCATGGTATCTCTTTAGCATCGAAATATGAAAAATCGGGTGAACTCCCGCCAAGCCTGGCGGCAATGCTAACTCATAAGCTACATCGCCTATACAATCCATGATCTCAAACGGGCTAATGTATCTAGGGTTCAACTTGCCCCTCTTACCAAACCTCATAACACCCTCCATGGGTGAAACCTTCAATAAAACCTGATCACTAATAGGAAACTTCAAATCCCGAACCTTCTGATCGGCATACATCTTCTGCCGGCTCTAAGCCGCCACGAGTCTGGCCTGAATAACTCTCACTCTATCAAGGTACTCTCTCAATAGGTTCATTCTCCTAGGTCAAGCCTCGAACCCATCGAACCAACCAATCGGAGATCTACACCTCCCACTATATAAGGCCTCAAAAGGCGCCATACCAATACTCGAATGATAACTGTAGTTGTATGGAAACTCCATCAAGGGCAAGTGCTGATCCCAATGACCACCAAAATCAATAAAACATGCTCTCAATATGTCCTTGAGCACCTGAATGGTCCACTCGGACTAGCCATCGGTCTGGGATGGAAAGCTGTACTAAATTCCAATCGGGTACCCCACTCATCATGAAATGCTCTCCAGAATCAGGAAGTGAAGATAGTGCCCCGATTAGATACAAAAGAAATAGGGATCCCATGTAGTCTCACAATATTCCGAATACACATCTTGGCTAACTTCTCCACGGTATAAGAAACTTGATGTTACACCTCGAAAAAATTTTCGTTGATGCACAGTGAATAGGCTAATGAAGAGTACGAAGTATGCGATGTTTCAATAAGTAAGAAATAGCATTTGATGATTCTAAATAAGATTTGAAAGACATTCGATGTTAGACGAGGAAGTTGCCAAGAGAAGGCCATGTATACGATAAGTATCGGAAGGGATTTATGAGTAGTAAGTTGATGACAACTTAATGATGTGTTGGGAAAGAGTTATAAAGCCCTTTAGATTGTTAATGAAGTGATAAAAAAGTGCTAAGAAGGTTCCATGAGGATTGGAGATCAAACGAGATGATGAGATCGAACTTGGTGAAGCAGTGGGTTTCACGGCCAGGTTCCACGGCCAGCATTGTGTTCCACGGACCGTGGATGGGTCCGTGGAACTGCCAGCAGAGGAGACGACTGGCTGGTCATGAACCACGACCAGCTTCACGGACAACACTAGGTTCCACGGACCGTGGAACAGTCCGTGGAACACCCGACGGCCTGAAATGTTCTAAGTTTATAAATGTGATTCCTACTTCATTATTTCATTTCCAACACTTCTCCACTTCTCTCTAAAGTCTCCAGGGCATCATATATACTTCATGAACAAGAATCCAAAGGAAATCAAGGGTTCTTGTCATCAACCAAGTGAATCAAAGTAAGAAAACCCATTAAAGTTCATCAAAAACAAGAAATTCAAGTGAAGGAAAAATCTAGGGTTTTGCTCAAGTGAGGTATATCCAACCAAGGTTCAATCCTACACCATATAAAGTAAGTTTTATGATGTTTCCATGTTGTCTAAAGTATTTCGAGGTTGAAACACTTGGATTACATAAGGAAATAGGAAATGGGTCATGAATGTGTGAATAGTATCACTTTTGAGCAAATGTTTGGAACGAGTTATGATTCTTGATGCATTATGAATATGATCATGTTATAAATGACATTGAGAGTATGGAATCGACATTGTATGTGAATGAACGTATTGTTGAGATATGACTATGAATATGGATGAATCGAAGTGAATTGTGACGTAAGAGTAATGTAGCTGACTAAAGGCCATTGTGATGATATTGTGAATGTTATTATTGATGTTTGGGAGTTGATATATGATATGAGGAAAGTCGTATAAATAGAGAAGATGCTGTCCGATTTTCTCTAGAATTAGTCATGAATGCTAAGCTATCTATTATCTAATATGAGTATGCACTTCAATGAAGGTAGAACGTGAGCCTTGAAGAAGAACGCACAAGTGATAGAATAGTTGCACGAAAAGGTATGTAAGGCTAACCCTTCTTTCATAAGGCATGGTTCTTTGGCCAAGTATCTCTCCTTCTATGAGCCTACGATGTTCTCCAATGATTCTATCTCTAGAAGCTATTAAGCTTATGATGCTCAAATGATACGATTGTACTAAGTTCCTTATACGACGAGTAATACTCTAAGGATAGAATATAATGAATGACGATAGTAAAAAGGCTAAAGATATTTATGAGCTATATGTATATGTGCCCATGAGTGGCTATTGTGAACCCCGAGCTTATGTGGCCTGGTAGAATATAGTGAATATGTATATATCTATATAAGACGATGCGCGCGCACCACCTAGTGTACGAACACCGGGCCTTGGTAGGGCCAGGTATGACACTGAGCCTTGGTAGGGCCAGGTATGTGAAACACCGAACCTTCGTGGTCGGGTCTGCTATATAAATGCTATGCATATGACATCAATATGAGTACGATTATGCTATGTATATGACATCAATATGAGTACGATTATGCTATATATATGACATCAATATGAGTGCGATTATGCTAAGTATATGACATCAATAAGAGTACGAATATGTTAAGACCATGTAAGTGCCAAGTAAGGGCTATGTATATGAAATGTATATGATATGAGCACGAGTATGAAAGAAATATGAATACGAATACAAAAATGGACACGAAAGGTAAATGAGTACGGATATGAATGTATGTACGCGAATACGCAATAGAAATGGAACATCCCTATGGAGAGCAAGTAAGTGCTATGACACTGACACTATTATCTCCCATTCTACGTTATTTCATATGTTGACTATTATTCTTCATATTGATATTGATCATGCTTTACATACTCAGTATATTCTTCGTACTGACGTCCTTTTATTTGTGGACGCTGCGTCATGCCCGCAGGTGGCCGGGGAGACGGACGATCCATAGCTATATTTTCTCAGGGACTACATAGCGGAGCTCCATTTCATTCGGAGCTGCAGCTTTTGGTATAGATTCTTTTGTGTATATATTCATGGGCACGGTGGGGTCCTGTCCCACCCATATGATATGATATGACGTACCCTTCTTAGAGGCTCGTAGAAATTGTGTATATGGTTAGATATGTTTGGCCCTATCAACCTATATTTTGGGATATTATTTTTACAGCCTTGTCGGCTTATGTACATTTATATGGGCATAGTTGCTTTTGATGATATAGATATGTTATCGCCCAATGAGGCTAGAATGCTGATGAATGAAAAGCATGATTTAGTATGTGGCTCACCTAGATATGATGCGAAAGTACGTTAAGGGGTGCCCGGGTGGGCTAGCACCGGGTGCTCGTCGCGGTCCTCCGGTTGGGTCGTGAAAAAGTGGTATCGGGCGGTTCGGTCCTAGGGTGTGTCCTCACGAGCCGTGTCTAGTAGAGTCTTGGTTATGGGTGTGTTGCGCGCCACACTTATAAACAAGGAGCTGCAGATATTTTAGGAATGAATGACCTTCTTTCTTCATAAGAAATCGTGCGATAAAGCTATGATGTAAGAACTTCTTGTTTCTTAACGATATGTTGTGTATTTCGAAATGCAGAAAGAGAAAGGCTTGACGGCCCAAAGGGCAAGACGGTGGCAAAAAAGCGGGCTTAAAGAGCACCGCCACCGGTAGTGAAGAAAGTGAGTCCCAAAGTGCGGCTCAATCTCAGTCCTCCCGATCAGTGCCTATATTAGAGGAGCGTGAGGGAGCCTGTTATATCCCGTATTTTGTACATTGGGACAATCCGAGTTAATTACTATAAGTTAGGGACAAGACTATTCCGGAGTGCGAAGTCAAGACTGTTAACCACGATTTTGTTTTAAGACGTAAGTTGCTTATGATTTTGTGGCATGAAATATGAAGGGAAATTTTGGGGTTAAAAATGAATTAATGAAAGTTGACAATTCATGAAAATTAAAGGGGCATGTGGCCGGCCACATGAGGTGTGGGCCATGGCCACATGGAAGTTTAATATATGTGTGTAAAAGATGACAAAGTAATCATCTTCATCATACTCACCCTTTAGAAAATTCAAGAAAGTTGGAGAACCAAAAGAGAAGGCCATTCGGCCATAGGAGCTAAAAATTGAGGTCTAAAAATTGATCACAAAAAAATATTTTCTCCTAGTTTTTCTACCAATTGGAAGGTCCTCTATAACGTGGATTAGTTGTTGGCACAAACAAAACACTCATTCTTGCAAGAACAAGCCCTAGCCGAGTGAAGGAATTGGGTGAAGAAGGTAAGGTTTAATCTTCTTTATTATATGTTATGGATGGTTTGTGTATGTTGTAGTATGTAGAAAGGAATGAAATTCATGAAAATATGGATGTTGGTGTTGAACCGTGTATGTTGATGTTTGGCCGTGCATATATGACGTTGTGTAGGAATGGTGAATTAATTGTATTTAGCATGTTTGGGTGTTGTTGTAGTGTGTGGAAATGGATGAAAATCATGGAACTTGTGTGTTGAGGTGTTGGCCGAAAATGGGTTGTTTTGTATGTTAGGGAATGAACTAATTTTATGTGGTATTTTGGTTGTTGTCGTCATGGATTCTAGGATGATAATAAAAGTTTAATGATTCAAGTTGAAGTTGAAATTGTTGTTGGACTATTTTTGAAGCTAATGTAATTCTAATGTAGTTTCTTGCATTTGTAAGAATAGTGTTGCTAATGTGTAGATTGTTGGTGTAGTTCATGAGTTTGGAAGGAAGAAAGTGTTGTTGTTGTCCTTGTTGAATTGGGAAGGTTTCGGGTTAAGTAGTATATTGTTTGGATTTTTTGAAATATGGTGCGGATTGTTTAAAGCGTTCTTGAATCTTGCTTAAATGCTCTCGGATTAGTACTTGAACATGTAAGCGTTGATGTTAGTTTGAATATATGTAATGGAATTGAATGTAATTGGAATGTTGTCGAAGTATGTAGAAAAAGAGTTACTAATGTTAGAATGCGTTTTGAATTGATCATTGATGTTGTTAGTATGGTTGTTGGTGTTGTGGTTGATGATTTTGGCCGAGTTGAATTCTCGGGGTTGTTGAGTTTATAGGGGAAATGCTGCCTGAATTTCCGTAGACAAAGTGCTAGTTTGGGATTGGAGTTCTAAGTGTCTATAGCTAATGTTTGGAATATAATGATGTTGTTGTAGATCGTGGGCAGCCCGAGACTTAAGTTTGGATTAGCTTAGGGAGCGGACGAGGTATGTGAAGCTTACCCTTTCTTTCTTTTGGCATGTCTTAGTGTAAGTAAGCTATGATACGATCCTCGGGGTAACTCTACTCTTATGATCCGAGCATGTTTACGATCCTTATCCACCTCTTAGTGTTAGCATTCTTAATGTGATAGAACTATGGTCTTTATGTCTCTGTATGATTGAATTCAAAAGTGGTATAAAGAGTTTTGCTCCAAAAGGATTTTTATGTTAAAAATGTCCGTAACTTTCATAGACGAACCGGTTGCTTTGATATGCTCGTAAGTGATTCTATAACGTATAATGACTTTAACTTTCATGGGCGGGCCCGGATTAGTTTGATACATATCAGTGGCCCCTGAGATTTACCTTGTATAGTCCTAACGACTTGTTTTTGAAAGAACTTAACATGATTTTCGTTTTGACTCTCGAGCGTCGACTACTTACTTATCCATTGAGTCTGTAATGATGATGTGTGTGCATATGGTTTCTCACTACTCTGCTCGTGCCAGCCTCGATATGTCCTTCACTGCGTCCCCGGCCAGGGCATGTATTCGTGCAATTCCACTGCATTATTCACCGCGTCCCTCACTAGAGGGCCGGGGCACATTATATATATATATATGATAATATGATGATATGATGATGTGGGAGAGGCGGCCAGGATGGCATATGATGACTTCATTCACCGCGTCCCTCACTAGAGGGCCGGGGCACGTTATATGTACATGTATATGATGATTTTATTTACCGCGTCCCTCACTAGAGGGCCGGGGCACGTTATATGTTCATGTCTACATGCATATGCACATGATGATACTGGTATGTATGATTTATGTTTCAAAAGCAAGCCTTATGATTTTCTGGTTATTGTACCACTTTTTCTACCCTCCTTGTTTTACGATTCTCGCATCGTATCCCATGCTTTATACGTAGTACATATTCGTGCGGCCCCTTTCTTCGGGGTTGCGTTTCATGCCGCGGTACGGATACACGATTTGGTGATCCGCCTGGCTTAGGACTCTATCGTCTCTTGGGAGTGCTCCTTATTCCTCGAGGCCCATATTTGGTACGTACTCTTTTGTTGCGTATGTGTATGTTTCTAGCCGGCACGGCGGGGGCCCGTCCCGTCATATGATTCTCGTTATTACTCTTAGAGGTCCAGACATACACGTGTGGGTTGTGGGTAGTCATTGTTCAGTTGTGTTTGTGTTTTACATGTTCCCAGGCTTATGTACGATATGTATATATGTATACGCGACGCCGTGCCTTTCCATATGTTTAAGTTCCTATTATGTTTGCTATGGTACGATTATAGTGGACAGATGTGTACGAGTGCCTAGCTCGGGCATTAGTCGCGGCCTACGGGGTTGGGTCGTGACAGAGCCTCAGGCCCAGCTCTAGTATCTCCGGCTCCCCCACCGGGTGCTTCGTTAAGATGTGAAAGAGAAGCACATTAATGCACTCAATCGTTGCGCCCCGACTCAGAGGCCAAGTTCGGGGCAAGGTGATAGGGGTCGTTAGTGCAAGAGCCCGTGATTTCATTAGTTTGAACCCTCCGAAATTCTTTGGATCAACGGTCGGATGAGGACCGCAAAATTTTATTGATGGTATGTGAGGAGCTTCGGATACATCTTCCTCCCCAATCGGGGAGTTTTCGTTTTTAAGATTTTGGGGTGTCAAAATGTTTGGACACGGTTTTAGGTTCCGGGGGGCCAATGCACCTCCATGGCGAGTTTGTGATATTCTTGACTTTTTTGCCTCCGGTTCAGCAGGGGGACAAGTTCTTGAATTTGGGACGGAACTTTAGTGTTTGAAATAGTTCCCTTTTTCCGGC
>NW_026715446.1:0-19915 GCF_029784015.1 Lycium ferocissimum | reverse complement strand
AAAGTTTCATTACATAACACAGACCGACACGTCTGATCGGAGTCACAGACAGACCGACAATAAATACCCACGACGACTGCGTACGCAAAGTCTCTAATATAAATCCGGAAATCATAACAAACAAGCCTACGGATTGGGCGACCCTCACGGGAGAACGGGAGTTTGCCATCTTCGCTGGGACATCTTATAATAACTTCAGCTCATCTGGGAGTACCGCATTCGCAGAAACGCACCCCCGAAGACAGAGAGGGTCGATGAGGAAAATGTCTTGAGCACAAGGCATGCGATACGAAACAGAACCATAACTGAGACAGACAAGACTAAAAGATAAGTACATTACTCAAAATACCAGACGCTTCTTTTTCAGACACAAATCGTACGTACCTGTCTCATATATCAGAAGGAGTACAGAAAGTAAACGAGTCATCCAAAGTACCGAAATGCTTATTTTACAATCACAGATCGCATGTCCGAAGAGGTGCAGAATATACAGAATGCATCAGGGGTCTCACACGTCGACGAGCACATAACATATCGTATGCTTCGCTGAGGGCACATATCCGACCGTTTACAGATCGTACAGAAGGTTCAGATAATGTCGCATATCGGACGGAATTCGTAATCAGTATGTACGTACGTAGCTATATCGAACGATTCGTAATCGAGTCGTATGTACAGAGATGTGCGGATGTATTCATAATCGAGAGTCGGACGTACGAGAGAGATGCGGACGGTTATCGTGGTCGAACCGAAAATACAGAAGGCATAGTGTACGGAGCCTCATCAAAGTCGAAATGCGGAGGTAAGACATACGAGTCATGATCGGGGAATCGAGTACGGAAAATGCATAACTTATCCGAGAATATCAAAATGCATACCTTCGTATCGTAAATTATGCATAACGGACCATATATTATCATATACATATGCCGATATCGATCCCGGCCCTCCGAGGGGACGCGGAACGAACCGACCCTACTAGTACGGGACGCGGTCGAACGGACGATATGCCATCCCCGGCCACCGTCCCCATATCATCATCTCACGAACATAAACAAACCCGGCCCGCCTATGAGGGATGCGGTGAACAATGCGGGGGAACTCGCACGATAACGAGCACGGCCGGGACGCGGTGAACCGGACACGAGGCACGCGCACGATAACGCATCCCCGGCCGGGACGCGAGAACGGATATATTGAGCCTTGCACGAGCGGTAGTGACGCGACTAGTACCCGAACCGGGCACCCGAACACACATATACATCGTAATCCCAACACCGGTCTACGCGTACACAAATATCAAATGTAACGTCACACTATCGCAAACACGAATACGTACATATCGTAAACCGGTAAGGTCGTGTCTCAAATTTATTTTATTTCCGGAAAAATTTTTGACGGGGTTTCCTTTGTTTTTCGACTATCCAAAAATAACCCTGCACGCAGAAAATACCAACAGAGGCCACACAGGGCCAACAAAACATCATATATATATATATACACGGGCCGACAAGGCCGCCATGGCGGGTGAAACCGCCCAACACACGTATCATACAAGCCCAACCAAACCAACTGGGCACAACCCACGCACGTATATCCACAGACCTCTAAACAGAATGCCAGAATCATATGACGGGACAGGGCCCCGCCGTACCCCTGAATAGACAAATATGTACAACAGAAAAGTATATACCAAAATACGAGCTCCGGAAATAAAGGAGCACTCCAACAGCAGAGAGGATGACCTACACTCGCGGATCACCAAGTGGAGCGTCTGTACCTGCGGGCATGAAACGCAGCCCCCGAAGAAAGGGGGGTCAGTACGGAATATGTACTGAGTATGCAAAGCGGAGACAGAAGTAATATAGTCATAACCGAAACAGGGAGTGCGAAAAAAATGTATACAACAATAAAATAATTTAGGCGAGTCAACATTAATCGACTGATCAGAGTCCAGGCTATCCCAACCTAGCATATTATATAATATACATACATGTAGGCCGCGGCCGAGAATCCAGCGGCAATAGCACACCCATACCGCGGTCGAGTATCCAGCGGTCAATAACACACACATGCCGCGGTCGAGTATCCAGCGGCTAATAACACACACATACCGCGGCCAAGTATCCAGCGGCTAATAACACACACATGCCGCGGTCGAGTATCCAGCGGCTAATAGCACACACATGCCGCGGCCAAGTATCCAGCGGCTAATAACACACACGTGCGAACAATTAAATAATTAAGTCATCTTCCCCGAACCTGGTGACCAAATGTATTTATCAATATCAGCGAATGCCAAAACGAGTTCCAAATGTATCGGAATTAGCATACAACATCACATCCTTCTGAGATCATTCTTATGTCAAAATATTTTATTAAACATCACTGAAATAGGTAAAAGAGTTGATTAGTACGGAAGTTTATTCCACAAAATATTTCCAAAGTGGTATGTATGGCTTCAAAACATAGCCTAGTATTTCATAAGGTTCAAAGCATTATTTTATAAGGGACAATTTCAAAATCGAAGATTCTTTATCGACGCTTATCCAAAAAGAGATCCGGTAGGACAAATAAGGCATCTCGGGGTTAGCGGGCCCACCTCGGGTCAAGTTGAGGTGGCAATCATAGTTTGTGAACGTTTAGGGTCTACAAGATCATACATAAGGATTTCAAAGTAAACCGATCACCTTTACATAGATTTCGGACGTTAGATTGCTTTCTAGCCAAAATAGAGTCACTAGGCTTCAATTGAATTGAATGAATAGTAGCCATTTTATAGATCGGATTTCGAGGGCGCGAATTGTTCCCGGGTTCCGATATCAACCTAACATACTAAGACATGCCAAAAGAAGGAGTGGGGAGCTTTACATACCTTGCGGACGTCCTACGTTCGCTTAATCTCAATTCCCGTTTCCTCCAAAATCTGCAATTGGTCACATTTACCAATTGTCACTTGTGAGCTTTAAGGCTAAAATTTGGAAGTAATGCTTGCTTATGGAAATTCCGGACAGCACTTCCCCTATAAATTTAACATCCCCGAGGATTCAACTCGGCCAATTCAACAACACAATACCAACAATAACAATCACCAACAACAATATCCAATTCAAAACACATTCTAGCATCAATAGTGCTTTTCTACATAAATTGCCAACATTCATAGTCCTCAAGGTAATCACTTACATGCAATTTAACATTATTATTTATTCATCCAAATACCAATCCGAACTCGTTCCAACGACATTCAAAAGCATTCTAATCAAATCACATAAACGTTCAAACAATCCAACAACTACTCCAATTGACACTCCAAACTCAATACGACATCCATAACACATTTTTAACTTCCAAATTCATTCTTTTCATCAACAATCCACATATTTACAATATCATTTCCATAGGTACAATATTTACATAAAAAGCACATTAAAGTGCCAAACGCCCCAAATCATTTACAATCTTCAACTTAGTTCATAAAACTCTCATTTTAGGCATGACATTCGTAACGACGACAATCAAACTACTACATAAAATTATTACATTCTTGTCACACATAATGGCCCATTTTCGGCCACACCATACACACCATATTAATGATTCTCTTCCATTTCAACATACTACAACAACCAAACATGCTAGAATAGAATTGTTCAACACTTCCAACACAACATACATATACACGGCCACACTTACCCCACACGGCCTCACTTTCCACATACCATATTTCATGACTTTCATCCATTTTAGCATACTACAACATACACACATCATTCATAACACATAAAACAAGCTTAATTCTTACCTTTCTTCTTCAACTTCCAACTTGCCTAGGGTTGTCAAATGTTGAAAACGAATGACCTATCGCCCCAAACAACAACTCCACGTCGATGAGGACCCTTCAATTAGTGGTTTTACTAGGATGGAATAATTTTGGAAGGACAAATTTTTGGTCTTGAAAAATTTTTCTATGGGTTGGCCGAATATGGTGGTTTTTTTCACCTTCTTGTTCTTTTTTTTTTTTCTAAGTGTTTGGAATGAGGAAGATGACTAATAAGTCATCTTTTATGCTCCAAGTTGATCCCATCCAAGTGTCCACACACATGGTTGGACTAATTAAATTGTGCCAAACCATGTGTGGGACCCACCTCCACCTCATGGATGATCTCATGGATTTTTCTTGAATTTTCATCTTTCCAAATTCCTCTTAAGTCCCCATTTTTTCCAAATTCCAATTTTGCCCTTAGCCTTTCTCGATATTTCCACAAGCCATTTTGTGAATTTCCACTTTTACCCCTAACCTTTCTTAATATTTCCGCATTAGTACTTTCATATGCAACTCATGTAAGTTTAACAAGATCAATATGTAGCATTGCCCTTGTCTCGTCGCAACGATTTCAAACTATCCGAATGTGCGAACTCACGGGATATAACATCCTCCCCCCCTTTAGAACATTCGTCCCCGAATGTTAAATTAGCCTTACGGAATCTTATATGCATTTGGGGGAGTTTCTTTTACAACTATCACAAATAGTTCATACATCAATCATAATAACCAATTAAAGAGTTTAAATTACCTGTACCCGCATCTGGTGGCGCCTCCTGATCCTGTCCACGGGTCAATGCATATAGGCGGTTCGATGGACCGCCAGAACTGGGGGCTCCGCCACGGCCTCTGCCACGGCCTGCTGGCGGCGGCATGCCCCGCCCCATCGGGCGCATAGCCACGGAGGGTGAAGACGAACCGGCAACTGACCCGGTAGGGGCGCGCCGCTCCCCCCCCCACCGCCCGAGTGGACAATCTCTCATATAGTGGCCCCCCGGCCACGGCGAAGCAAGCACCCGCGGCACGACGACAATCCCCTCCCAAGTGGCGTCTCCTACAATACGGACATCGGGGTAGGGGTGGCCTCAACTGGCTGGGGTCTAAGTCCATCTGTGAGCCCGAGGCCCGGGAGCTCTGACCTGTCTCTAAATACCCCGCACTACCTGGGCTCCATCCGGTGAACTGTGGGGGCATACTCTGCGCTGGCTGGGGAGGGTATCCGTCTGCTGCCGCCGAGGCCGCTCCTCGAAAATCTCCAGAGTACCCCGCTGATCTGGCCCTCTTGGGCCGCCTCCCGTCATCATCTCTACCGGACTGATCGGCCCTATGCCGATCCTCCACACCCTGTGCATAGGCCTGTAGCCGGGCGATGTCCATGTCAGTCTGTGCTGCCATCGCCATACAACAGTCCAACCAAGTAGCGATCAATCCCATTACGTACCGGCATCCGGTCACCATATCCGCTACTATAGTAGGTGCATATCGGTTAGGGAATCAAACTCCAAATTATATTCACGAACACTCCGGCCCCTCTGCTTTACCTGTAAAAATCTGTCAACTCTCGCCCTCCGCAACTCTGGAGGCAGGAAGTGGCGGAGAAAAGCAGTTGTAAACTCGTCCCACGTAGCTGGGGGAGCACCCTCACCCCTGGACAGTTCCCACGACTCGTACCAATTAAGGGCAATACCCCGTAACCTGTGCGAAGCGAGCTCGACAGACTCGGTCTGTGAGGCCCTGACCAGTCCCAATGAGCGCCTCATCTCCCGAATGAAGTCATGGGGGTCCTCGTCGGGTTTAGACCCGAAAAACTCTGGGGGGCTACATGTCAAGAAATCACGAACTCTCAAGCCGTCGCGTCTGTCCGTATCACCACCCACCAGCTCGCGTCCGCGAGTCTGTCCCGCCACTATTGTCGTCGATGGCCCCACGGCCTCCTCGGCGTCCGTCCTCCACATACCCGGCCGGGGAGCGGGCGCCGGAGCCGGCGAGGGACCTACTCCGGCCTCCCGGGTGGTGGAGTGGTCGAACCCTCTCGAATGTAAAACAATACCGGGTCTAGTACGCGCGCGACGAGCCCGTGTAATCGTAACCCTCGGTGCTCGACTAGTCATCGTACGTCGCCTTGCCCTGCCCACGGGCGGCCGTCGTCTTCTTCGGAGGCATCTCTCGAAAAACATAGCAATTGATCGAAAAGAGTCATCCTAATATCACGGCTAACGCACGATCTAAGATTCAAAGAAAAGTAACACCCTAGATGTCCCGTAGCCTCCTGTTTATAGATGTGGTGCACAACACACCGATAAACAAGACTCTACGAGACACGGTCTGTGGATATTCCGAGGACGAACCGCTCTGATACCACTTTTGTCACGACCCAACCCCGTAGGCCGCGACTAGTACCCGAACTGGGCACCCGAACACACATATACATCAGAATCCCAACACTGGTCTACGCGTACACAAATATCAAATGTAACGTCACACTATCGCAAACACGAATACAGACATATCAGAAACCGGTAAGGCTGTGTCTCAAATTTATTTTATTTCCGAAAAATTTTTTGACAGAGTTTCCTTTGTTTTTCTGACTATCCAAAAATAACCACACGAGAAAATACCAACAGAGGCCACACAGGGCCAACAAAACATCATATATATATATACACGGGCCGACAAGGCCGCCATGGCGGGTGAAACCGCCCAACACACGTATCATACAAGTCCAACCAAACCAACTGGGCACAACCCACGCACGTATATCCACAGACCTCTAAACAGAATGCCAGAATCATATGACGGGACAGGGCCCCGCCGTACCCCTGAATAGACAAATATGTACAACAGAAAAGTATATACCAAAATACGAGCTCCGGAAATAAAGGAGCACTCCAACAGCAGAGAGGATGACCTACACTCGCGGATCACCAAGTGGAGCGTCCGTACCGCGGGCATGAAACGCAGCCCCGAAGAAAGGGGTCGATGCGGAATATGTACGAGTATGCAAAGCGGAGACAAAAGTAATATAGTCATAACCGAAACGGGGAGTGCGAAAAAAAAATGTATACAACAATAAAATAATTTAGGCGAGTCAACATTAATCGACCGATCGAGTCCGTTATCCCAACCTAGCATATTATATAATATACATACATGTAGGCCGCGGCCGAGAATCCACGGCAATAGCACACCCATACCGCGGTCGAGTATCCAGCGGTCAATAACACACACATGCCGCGGTCGAGTATCCAGCGGCTAATAACACACACATACCGCGGCCAAGTATCCAGCGGCTAATAACGCACACATGCCGCGGTCGAGTATCCAGCGGCTAATAGCACACACATGCCGCGGCCAAGTATCCGGCACACACACACACACACGCGAACAATTAAATAATTAAGTCATCTTCCCCGAACCCGGTGACCAAATGTATTTATCAATATCAGCGAATGCCAAAACGAGTTCCAAATGTATCGGAATTAGCATACAAAATCACATCCTTCTGAGATCATTCTTATGTCAAAATATTTTATTAAACATCACTGAAATAGGTAAAAGAATTGATTAGTACGGAAGTTTATTTCACAAAATATTTCCAAAGTGGTATGTATGGCTTCAAAACATAGCCTAGTATTTCATAAGGTTCAAAGCATTATTTTATAAGGGACAATTTCAAAATCGAAGATTCTTTATCGACGCTTATCCAAAAAGAGATCCGGGTAGGACAAATAAGGCATCTCGGGGTTAGCGGGCCCACCTCGGGTCAAGTTGAGGTGGCAATCATAGTTTGTGAACGTTTAGGGTCTACAAGATCATACATAAGGATTTCAAAGTAAACCGATCACCTTTACATAGATTTCGGACGTTAGATTGCTTTCTAGCCAAAATAGAGTCACTAGGCTTCAATTGAATTGAATGAATAGTAGCCATTTTATAGATCGGATTTCGAGGGCGAAATTGTTCCCGGGTTCCGATATCAACCTAACATACTAAGACATGCCAAAAGAAGGAGTGGGGAGCTTTACATACCTTGCGGACGTCCTACGTTCGCTTAATCTCAATTCCCGTTTCCTCCAAAATCTGCAATTGGTCACATTTACCAATTGTCACTTGTGAGCTTTAAGGCTAAAATTTGGAAGTAATGCTTGCTTATGGAAATTCCGACAGCACTTCCCCTATAAATTTAACATCCCCGAGGATTCAACTCGGCCAATTCAACAACACAATACCAACAATAACAATCACCAACAACAATATCCAATTCAAAACACATTCTAGCATCAATAGTGCTTTTCTACATAAATTGCCAACATTCATAGTCCTCAAGGTAATCACTTACATGCAATTTAACATTATTATTTATTCATCCAAATACCAATCCGAACTCGTTCCAACGACATTCAAAAGCATTCTAATCAAATCACATAAACGTTCAAACAATCCAACAACTACTCCAATTGACACTCCAAACTCAATACGACATCCATAACACATTTTTAACTTCCAAATTCATTCTTTTCATCAACAATCCACATATTTACAATATCATTTCCATAGGTACAATATTTACATAAAAAGCACATTAAAGTGCCAAACGCCCCAAATCATTTACAATCTTCAACTTAGTTCATAAAACTCTCATTTTAGGCATGACATTCGTAACGACGACAATCAAACTACTACATAAAATTATTACATTCTTGTCACACATAATGGCCCATTTTCGGCCACACCATACACACCATATTAATGATTCTCTTCCATTTCAACATACTACAACAACCAAACATGCTAGAATAGAATTGTTCAACACTTCCAACACAACATACATATACACGGCCACACTTACACCACACGGCCTCACTTTCCACATACCATATTTCATGACTTTCATCCATTTTAGCATACTACAACATACACACATCATTCATAACACATAAAACAAGCTTAATTCTTACCTTTCTTCTTCAACTTCCAACTTGCCTAGGGTTGTCAAATGTTGAAAACGAATGACCTATCGCCCCAAACAACAACTCCACGTCGATGAGGACCCTTCAATTAGTGGTTTTACTAGGATGGAATAATTTTGGAAGGACAAATTTTTGGTCTTGAATTTTTTTCTATGGCCGAATATGGTGGTTTTTCACCTTCTTGTTCTTCTTTTTTTTCTAAGTGTTTGGATGAGGAAGATGACTAATAAGTCATCTTTTATGCTCCAATATATCATCCAAGTGTCCATGGGTTGGACTAATTAAATTATGCCAAACCATGTGTGGGACCCACTTGACCTCATGGATGATCTCATGGATTTTTCTTGAATTTTCATCTTTCCAAATTCCTCTTAAGTCCCCATTTTTTCCAAATTCCAATTTTGCCCTTAGCCTTTCTCGATATTTCCACAAGCCATTTTGTGAATTTCCACTTTTACCCCTAACCTTTCTTAATATTTCCGCATTAGTACTTTCATATGCAACTCATGTAAGTTTAACAAGATCAATATGTAGCATTGCCCTTGTCTCGTCGCAACGATTTCAAACTATCCGAATGTGCGAACTCACGGGATATAACCGGAATGCTTTATACCAGAATACTTAGATCGAGAATACTTATGTCGAACATATATATATCGTAATAGGATGCTTATATCAGAATACTTATATCGGAATATTTACATCGGAATGCTTATATCAAAATATTCAAATCGGATCATTCGTACCGAAGCGTTTATATCAGAATACCAATCAAACTTCGCATTTCCACACCAATATCAATGTTTTCATATTCTTTTGCTAATCAAGATCATTCCAACACAATTCGGAAGTATTTCATGTCCTCTTACAAATTATTTGCTAAATATACAAAATTCCACCAAAACCATAATTCATCCGAAACCTCCATTCTTCGACATAAATATTCATAACACGTTTTCATCTCCAAATTCATTAGCGACAACCATAATTTGCACCTTAGCAATTCATTTTCATAATTACATAAAACTAGAATAAAATCATATAATTTCCTACAACAACTTAACAATAGATTCTCATGCCAACTTAACCATTCTTCTTTCCTTTACATCACAATACCAACGGACGAATTTATATCGCTATTTTCCCCGTTCTAATCCGTTAAAACTTTAAATAAACTTATTAGCAATGAAAAAGAACCTTATCCATACCTTAATCATTCATCCACCACGTTATCATCCTCCTTCTTGGTTGATTTTTAGCTCAAATTGTAGACAACGCAGCGTACAATACTTTTCCCTTCATGGGCTTCGGGATTCGGGGCTCTTGAATTTTGGTCAGAAATTATTTTTCTTCTCCAAGGCTTTTTCTCTCTATCTCCAGAATTTTCTGGTTGTTCCAGGTCTGAAAATGAGGAGGGAAGTGCTAAAATATCACTTATATAACATGGGTCATGGGCCTAACCTCCTTGGGCTTCAAAGTCAACAGCCCCGATCTCTCAATTATATATGTTGTCTCCTTGTCCGTGCACGTCGCCTCATGATCCCAAACGACCTATGGTTGGAAAGCTAATTCAATTATATACAACTTATATTTCTTGATATTTTTCCAAATTCCAAACTTATAATACCATTTTTGCCCCTCGAAGTCGTCACCAAAATATTTTTCTTAAAAAATATTCGTTTGGAGGGCTTCTACTTTGATTTGGCCCCGGTCCTTCGTGAGTTGTGTTTAACTTCACATATGTGATTCATATGACTTTTCAGATGTTCCAAAAAAATCTCGATGTGTGGGCCCCAACCTCGCCTACAAATAATCCGACGTTCAAAAATACGGGATACAACACTATCAACTTGAGTTTAAATTATGTAGCAACAACATGATTGTCAATTCAAATTTTTTTTTTTTTTTTGAGGAAGCACGTGTCACGCTCATGCTTTGAAAATGCGGATATAACATCCTCCCCCCCTTTAGAACATTCGTCCTCGAATGTTCAACTGACCTTATGGGGTTTCATCACACTTCGGGAGGTCTCTTTCTTTCCTTCAAAATTTTCCGAACGTTATCATTACTGTCCCCCTTTGCGTACTCGCTTTCTTTCTATTCCCGAACATCGTTGTGCTAGAACATTCCAGCCTTAGCTAGTGATGGAACTAGTGTCAATCTACTTTTTAATATCTGTACCATGTCTTTCGTTTGTCCCTTAAATTCCGTTCAGTTAATGTCTTTCATATATCACGACACTGGCTTCCGAGACGGCCCATTCTCGAAACTCTCTCGAATAACCAGCGATCCGGCCCTCTTGGCCGGTTGGTCGTTAGGACACACGTGTCCGCTAATACAATCATAGATGAGATATCATACGCATTCATATACATATACATATAATTAGTATCAACTAACCCACAAAATACTTCCAGACACTATTCAACCCTATCCAAATTCCGGAGTCGTGACGTACTTTCTGTCTCTTCTCTAGTCTGGCCTGTCGCATACTACGTGGCCTTTTATGGTCTCCAACCATCTCGTATATTCTAATTTCACTTAGGCCATTCTGGTTTTTCATTTGTCTTTTACAGACTAATCTTTGGAATTTCTTGCATACTTCCTGTGGGGGTCACCCATCCTCAAATTACTCCCAGCTCGAGCACGCTTAACCTCGAAGCGTTGGTGGAATTCGGCCTTAACGCCGATATAATCACGTCCACTTCCTCGTATGACCTTTACTACATAATCTGGAGCAAGTCAAGATTTTTCAGATTCCGAGACATATTCGTAATACGTCCTTTCTCGTACAATTACTATTTTACCCTTTTCGGTCTTCAATATCACCTTTACAAATTCTTGTCATTCGAAATCCGTACGCAGCATATACCAATAATACCTTACGAGCATACGACTATATATCACATTCTAGCCATCGAACTTTCTGTTTCGGATAACAGAACAAATATTTTCGTACTTGCCCTTGTACCCTTTCCATATCGTTACTTGCTTCCTTTCGTCGTATGTAAGGCTTATATGAATTTCATTCTCCTATGACTTGGCTCTATAGCACGATCTATGACGAAGAAGGTCAACAATCCCTAGATGCCATGTAGCCTCCTTGTTTATAAACGTGGCGCGCTTCACACCATAAACAAGACTCTACCGGACACGACTTTTGCGTACAACCCTAGGGACAAACCCCGCTCCGATACCACTTTGTCACACCCTAACCTTATTAGGATGTGATGGGCACCCGACCCTTACTTAGGGCCGAGCGAACCCTCAGACTCTTACCGCATACAAAGTCACGCCAAACTTTTTAAATCAAATAAGATAAAATACATAGCAAAATTTTCAGCAATCTCCTTTCTCGTAGCCTTTAAATCGAACCAATCTATAATTATGCAAAGTTTCATTACATAACACAGACCGACATATCAGCTGATGGAGCTGCGTACAGACTGACAATAAATACCCACGACGTTGTCTGCAAAGTCTCTAATATAAATCCAGAAATCATAACAAACAAACTCTGATTGGGCAGCCCTCCGGGAGAATGGAGCTTGCCATCTTCGCTGGGACATCTTCTATAATAACTTCAGCTCATCTGGGAGTACCTGCGCGGCATGAAACGCAGCCCCCAAAGACAGAGGGTCAGTTTGGAAAATGTACTGAGCATGTAAGGCATGCAATACCGAAAACGGAACCATAACTGAGACAGACAAGACTAAAAGATAAGTACATTACTCAAAATACCAGACGCTTCTTTTTCAGACACAAATCGTACGTACCTGTCTCATATATCAGAAGGAGTACAGAAAGTAAACGAGTCATCCAAAGTACCGAAATGCTTATTTTACAATCACAGATCGCATGTCCGAAGAGGTGCAGAATATACAGAATGCATCAGGGGTCTCACACGTCAGACGGAGCACATAACATATCGTATGCTTCGCTGAGGGCACATATCCGACAGTTTACAGATCGTACAGAAGGTTCAGATAATGTCTCATATCGGACGAAATTCGTAATCAGGCGCAGACGTACAGAGCTATATCGAACAGATCCGTAATCAGAGTCAGATGTACAGAAGTGTACCGGACAGATTCATAATCAGAGTCAGACGTACAGAGAGATACCGGACAGATTCGTGGTCAGAACCGAAAATACAGAGGCATAGTAGACAGAGCCTCATCAAAGTCAGAAATGCAGAGGTAAGACATACAGAATCATGATCAGAATCAGAGGTACAGAAAATGCATAGCTTATCCAGAATATCAAAATGCATACCTTCAGATCGCAAATTATGCATAACAGACCATATATTATCATATACATATACTGATATCAGATCCCGGCCCTCCAGTGAGGGACGCGGTAACAGAACCCGGCCCTCTAGTACGGGACGCGGTGAACAGACAGATCATATGCCATCCTGGCCACCGTCCCCATATCATCATATCATGAACATAAACAACCCGGCCCGCCTATGAGGGACGCGGTGAACAATGCGGGGAACTCGCACGATAACGAACCCTCGGCCCGGACGCGGTGAACGGACACGGGGCATGCGCACGATAACGCATCCCGGCCCGGACGCAAGTGAACGGATATATTGAGCCTTGCACGAGCGTAGAGTAGTGAGAAACCATATGCACATAAATCCAGACTCAATGGATAGGTATACCGACCGACATCGAGGATTCGAACAAGTTTCGGGTTCTTTCGAGTTAGTATCGGAAAGTTATGAGCATTTTAAAATACGTAAAAACCTCTTCGGACTCCTTAAGCGATCCGAGATCGTACATGAAGAACATTAAGGCTTACGGGAATACTCATATCGAATACTCGGTCAAGACTCATATCCAGATACTCGTAGCCGAATACTTATACCGAATACTTATGTCGAATACCCATGTCGAATACTTATATCGACGCTCGTACCGAATACTCATACCATAGTTATAATGTCGGAATGCTTATACCGAATACTTAGATCGAATACTTATGTCGAACATATATATATCGAATAGGATGCTTATATCGAATACTTATATCGGAATATTTACATCGGAATGCTTATATCAAAATATTCAAATCGGATCATTCGTACCGAAGCGTTTATATCGTAATAGTCAAACCGAATACTTATATCCGAGTTACCGATACTTATATCAAATTCGGAACAATAGCCAAAGATTTCCTTAATTATCGTACGGTAATAGAACAAATAGAACAATACAAATAAGTATCGGGAACTGTGGGCCCACCTCGGGTTAAGTCGAGGTGGCTTACGAAAATTATGAACATTTGGCCTTATAATGTCATCTACGAAAGTTTCAGGGTAATCCAATTCCATTGGTGGAAGTTACATATGTTCAAACTCACTTTTCTTAACTAAACATAATATACCTAATTCAATTATACTGAATGAAAAAGGGTCAAACATAGGCTCGGATTTCTAAGAGTAGAATCGTCCCGAGGCTCGTATTCAAACCTATTACAACTAAGACATGCCAAAAAAAGAAAAGGGTAAGCCTTACATACCTTTTCCGCTGCTTACGCTTCTCCAAATTCAAGTTCCAAGTTCGCCAAAATCTACAATTTGGTCACATTTACCAAATATTAATCATAAAGCCTTAAGGATTCAATCTTAACCAATTCTTGTCTACAGAAATTTGGGCAGCATCTCCCCTATACATATAACATCCCCGAGACTTAACTCGGCTCCAAATATCAACAACCCAACCAACAACAATACCAATAACATCAGCGATCGAATTGAAACGCATTCTAACATATATTGTCCTCTTTTCTATATAACATATCAACTTCCAATCTAACTTCGCATTTCCACACCAATATCAATGTTTTCATATTCTTTTGCTAATCAAGATCATTCCAACACAATTCGGAAGTATTTCATGTCCTCTTACAAATTATTTGCTAAATATACAAAAATTCCACCAAAACCATAATTCATCCGAAACCTCCATTCTTCGACATAAATATTCATAACACGTTTTCATCTCCCAAATTCATTAGCGACAACCATAATTTGCACCTTAGCAATTCATTTTCATAATTACATAAAACTAGAATAAAATCATATAATTTCCTACAACAACTTAACAATAGATTCTCATGCCAACTTAACCATTCTTCTTTCCTTTACATCACAATACCAACGAACGAATTTATATCGCTATTTTTCCCGTTCTAATCCGTTAAAACTTTAAATAAACTTGTTAGCAATGAAAAGGAGCCTTATCCATACCTTAATAATTCAGCCACCACGTTATCACCCTCCTCCTTGGTTGATTTTTAACTCAAATTGAAGACAACGCAACGTACAACACTTTTCCCTTCATGGGCTTCGGGATTCGGGGCTCGGATTTTGGTCAAAATTGATTTTTCTTCTCCAAGGCTTTTTTCTCTCTATCTCCAGAATTTTCTGGTTGTTCCAGGTCTGAAAATGAGGAGGGAAGTGCTAAAATATCACTTATATAACATGGGTCATGGGCCTAACCCGGTTGGGCCCGAGTTGGGCCTAGCCCACCGACCTTTCGGACTTAAAACGTTCATATCTCCTTGTCCGACGTCACCTTGATCCCAAGACCTATGGTTGGAAAGCTAATTCAATTATCTACAACTTATATTTATTGATATTTTTCCAAATTCCAAACTTATAATACCATTTTTGCCCCTCGAAGTCGAATCACCCGAAAATATTTTCTTAAAAATATTCGTTTGGAGGGCTTCTACTTTGATTTGGCCCAAGGGTCCTTCGTGAGTTGTGTTTAACTTCACATATGTGATTCATATGACTTTTCAGATGTTCCAAAAAAATCTCGATGTGTGGGCCCCACCTCGACCTTACAAATAATCCGACGTTCAAAAATACGGATACAACACTATCAACTTGAGTTTAAATTATGTAGCAACAACATGATTGTCAATTCAATTTTTTTTTTTTGAGGAAGCACATGTCACGCTCATGCTTTGAAAATGCGGGATATAACATGGCAGCCTTGTCGGCTTGCGTATATATATATATATAAATATATATACATGTTTTGGAAGCTATGTGTTATGATAGCCTTGTCGGCTCGTGTATGGCTGGGACGTTCCCCATATTATGATAGCCTTGCCGGTTTATATACGATGTTATCTCGTTAAAAGTTGTAACTCCTCGGGGAGACGGTTGTTGTGATATGTATATATATGCGACGAGCTTTTGAGACGACGTCATGCCTTTCTATATATAAGTTCTTTATTATGCTAGTTGTGGACGATTATAGTTATCGTGTGTATACGAGGGTCCGCTCGGCACTAGTCACGGCCTACGGGGTTGGGTCGTGACAAAAGTGGTATCAAAGCGATTCATCCTCGGAGTGTCTACGACCGTGTCTCGTAGAGTCTTGTTTATCGGTGTGTTGTGCACCACATCTATAAACAGGAAGCTACAGGACATTTAGGATGTTATCTTTCCTTCTTACTCTAGATCGTGCGATAGAGCTGTATTATCAGGATAATTCCTCCCTAACAGATTACTATGTTTACAGCGATGCCTCCAAAGAAAGCGACAGTTAGAAGGTCGAGTCGCAGTCGGAGAGACCCGACGGCACCCGGAGAGTTACTAGGGCCCCGTGCCCGGCCCGAGCACCGGGTTGTGCTCCGGTCGGCCGAAGCTCGCTACACCGCCACTACCGAGGAGCGTGAGGCAACAACAGCTGCAGATCGTGGGCGGCTCCACCGCACGCTCCGAGAGGTTCCGCATTCGAGCCTCCGGCTCCCTTGGCCGGGGCGGAGGATAGGGCCATGAGAGATGCGGGTCCGGTTGCTCACCGCATTAGCGGCGAGGACGAGGTGCTCGCGAGCAAGGACCGGGGTTGACCGGATAGATAGATATGACGATCGAGAGCCCGTGACTTTCTAAGCCGTAATCCTCCGAGAGTTTTTCGGGTCGAAGCCCGAGGATGACCAACGCCGAGTTCATTCGGTAGATGCGGCGTACGTTGCGGCTAATTAAGGCCACGAGACCGAATCCGCGAGTTAGCATCGTATCGATTGCGGGATGTACCGTCAATTGGTATGAGTTGTGGGAGTTCTCTAGGCGAGGATGCTCCTCCCGGCCAGCATGGGATGAGTTTGTGGAGGCCTTTCTTGGCCACTTTCTGCCGGCAGAGATGCGGTGAGCTAGGGTTGATAGATTCCTACAGTTGTGACAGAGGGGCAGGAACGTTCGAGAGTATAGTCTAGAGTTTGACTCATTGGCTAGACATGAACCCATTATTATAGCTGATATGACCGATAGGATACATCGATATGTGGTGGGGTTGGATCGTTATTTGGTTGATAGCTGTATGGTAATGGCTTCCCACGGGGGATGGATATTGCTCGGGTACGGCGTATGTACGGGGGATGGAAGATCGACACGGAGGGCGTCGGCCGATAGAGATCATGACGGGGGCCGACCCCGAGAGGGCTAGATCGGCCCGGGTTGAATGGGGAGTTTCGAGGCGGGCAGCCTCAGCAGTATACTAGGTATCCTTCTCAGCCAGCACGGAGTGCACCCCTACCCGAGCTTGCGGTGTGAGACCCGGATAGCGCGGGTTTTCGGGAGCCGGTCGAGCTCAGGTGGCTTCGGTTCGCAATGGTTGAGCGAGAGGTTTGAGCCGGACGAGGCCATCTATGCCTTAGTGCCCTCGGTGCAGCGAGGCGGCATCCGGGGGAATGCCGTCTTGCTACAGGTGCTTGTTTTGCTTGCGGCCGTCAAGGCCATATCATGAGGGAGTGTCCGTATGGGGTGGTCCAGGTGGTGCGGCTCGGTCGACTAGGTGGGGCGTGTCGGTTCATCTTCTTCTGTAGCTATGTGCCCTATGAGGCAGGGTATGCCGACACCAGCAGGCCGTGGTAGAGGCCGTGGCGGGGCCTCCAGTTTTAGCGATCCTTCGAACCGCATATATGCTTTGGCTAGTAGACAGGATCAGGAGGCGTCACCAAATGTGGTTACAGGTATATTATCGATCTTCTCTCGGGATGTATATGCATTGATAGATCCAGGCTCCACCTTATCATATATATCTCCCTTGTCGCTAGTAGAATCGGGATAAAACCTGAGTCGATTGAACTTTTGAGGTAGCTACACCGGTAGATTCGTTATAGCAAAGCAGGTATATAGAAAGTGTTCGGTGAATAAATATAGTCGTCATACCTTGGCAGATTTGATAGAGTTAGATATGACTGAGTTTGATGTTATTATGGGTATGGATTGGTTAGCTTCTTGTTATGCTAATGTTGATTGTAGAAACAAGGTAGTTCGGTTTCAGTTTCCGGGGGAGCCAACTATAGAATGGATAGGGAATACGGCGCATCATTTGGGGTAAGTTTATTTCATACCTCAAGGCAAGAAAGATGGTTAGAAAGGGTTATATTTATCATCTGGTTCGTGTGCATGACTTGAAAGCAGAGGCACCGACTCTTCAGTCAGTCCCGGTAGTTAATGAATTTCCAGATGAACTTCCAGGTCTTCCTCCTGAACGGGAGATAGAATTCACTATAGATGTGTTGCCAGATACTCAGCCCATATCTATTCCTCCTTACAGAATGGCACCTGCAGAACTGAAAGAATTGAAGGAGCAGCTGAGGGATTTGTTAGAAAAGGGCTTTATTAGGCCCAGCACATCACCTTGGGGAGCACCAAAGATCAGTTTTCGTGAGAAAGAAAGATGGGTCGCTGCGGATGTGTATTGATTATAGGCAGCTGAACAAGGTGACCATAAAGAATAGATATCCCCTCCCCAGGATTGATGATTTATTTGACCAGTTGTGTAACACCCCGTATCTTAGAACTAAGGTTAGACTCATCTCATTAGAGTTTTAGCGAAAAAATTGAAGGTTTGAACGTTTTGCGAAAATGGTTGATAGGCCTACTTCGGGCAAAGGATAACTTTTTGATTAGTTGGGAATTTGGGAAAGTACCCTAAATGAAAGTTGTAGTACGTAAAAATAGCTTTCTAACGATATAAGGACCAGGCCAATCAGAGATCGGAGCAAGGAGATATGATCGTCTCAATATGGCTAATAGTAAGGCGTTTAAGAGGCTATAGAATCGGCTTAGTTTTGATACGTCTGCCTTCCAGTCGAATTTCATGAAAATCCGTTGGGAATTTGAGGAACCTTAAAACACAAAAGTTGTAGCCCTTTGAAATAGCTTTCCAACGGTATATTATGGGCCTTGAGCAGAGCTATGTACAAGAAGTTATACCTATTTTACCGAACACTGCGCAAAACCGACACACACCGCTTCTCGGGGCGCGTGAGGGCGCGTGAGAGCGCGTGCGATGGCCCCACTTTGCGAGCCGATCGCGCAACTCTGAGTAGTTACCTGCAGAATGTTGCGCGATTCACCCGCATCGCGGACCCATCGCGAAACAGGTCGATTTCGGGTCAAAATTCGGGATTTCGCGTTTTGAGTTATATTTAAGCTTGGGGTTTATTTCCCTAACACCCCATTCACGAAAAATCACCCTAAATCCATAGAGAACAAGTCCCAAACCTCAAGAACACCAAGGTAAGTCTACTCTAATTATTCCAAGTCAATTCTAATACATATCCTTGTAATCTAAACAAGAAATCATCATTCCTAGAACTAGGGTTTTCAAGAAAACCCGTCTCAAAGGTTCAAGAATTCAAGATTTTGGAAATCTTCTTCAAAGCTCAAGTTTTTAATTCAAGTTTTGGAGCAACTAAGGTATGTAGAGTTACTATCTATGTGTGGGAATATCATTGTTTCTTCCCCACGCCTCATAATCCATAAATTATGATTCTCTACTAAAACTAGGGTTTCTATACCATGCTCATGATAACCCTAGGTCCTTGTCCATGATTATACTATGTATGAACTGTTATAATTCCATCATTGAGTTCTTAATGTTTCTTTATGATTATTAAGAATCCGTCCGTAATCCATAAAAACCCATATATCTCATTTCATGGGTTCATGCATGCTAGTTTATGATTTATTATGCTATTTTCAAGAAAATACTATACATGTTTTATAAGTTCATACGCAAGCAAGCTATAATTTATGATATCATGTACAGCAAGTTTTATTCATAAAACCTGGGCG
>NW_026715445.1:0-19843 GCF_029784015.1 Lycium ferocissimum | reverse complement strand
ATCAACAAAACCGGAAATTAAAAGTCTTGTCCATACCTCGTCGCAACCAACTTAGAATATTCCGACGTGCGAAGTACGGGGTGTAACAGTTAATGTGTGGATTATTAGTGTAATTCATGAATTTGGAAGGAAAGAATGTAGATCATGTTGTTTTCGGGTTTGGAGACAGTTTCGGGTGAGTTGGAACAATGTTTGGGTTATTTGAAATATTGTATAAATTGCTTAAAGTGTTCTTGTATATGGTTTGAATGGATTTGGATTGGTAATCGAACGTATAAACGTTGATATTAGTTTGAACGTAAGTGGTCGAAATGAGTGTATTATGAATGTTGTTGGAATATTATGTATGTTGTTAAAGTCGTGTAGAAAGAACTAGTAATGTTGGAATGCATTGGGAATTGATTATTGATGTTGTAGTTTGGTTGTTGGTTTGGTTGTTGTTGAAAATTAGCCGAGTTGAAATCTCGGGGTTGGTGTATTTACAGGGGAAATGCTGCCGAAATTTCTATAGAATTTAATATTCGCTTGGAATTGAATGCCTAAATGCTTATGGCTAATGTTTATATATTTGGCGTTATGTAGATCTTGGAGCTCCCGAGAGTTGAGACTTGACTTAGCTTGCAAGCGGACAAGGTATGTAAGGCGTTACTTTTTATTCTTTGGCATGTCTTAGTACTATTAGGCGATGAACCGAGCCTCGGGGTAATTCCACTCTTAGAATCCGAGCTTAGATACGTACTTTATTCGATCCTAAAGACCTGCTCCTTAATGTAACCAAAATAAGATTCTTATGTTTTCAAATGATTGAATTTCAAAAGACTTATAAAGAATTTGGACTACAAAAAGGGTCCCGAACTTCAAACGCCCGTAACTTTTGCATACGAGCTCGGAACGCCCCAGAACATAATAGGTAAGTTCATAAGACATAACTCTCCCCTAACTCTCATAGTCGGGCTCGGATGGGGGTCGGAACCCGTCCGTGGGGCCCGCGGCTTTTCTATGTTATCCTTAATGACTTTCGGGAAAAATTTAATACTATTTTCGCTTTGACTTCCGCATATGGATTTCTTACTTACTTGATGATTTATGATTATGATTTTAAGCATATTATTGTCACTCACGACTCCGCTCGTGCACATGGTTAGTACTTCTTTCACCGGATCCCGGGCCGGTTATGTTCGTGCGCACTTTGATATATTTCGGAGTATGATGTGTTCCGGTACGCCGAGTCCCATTTGGCCGGGTACCGTGTATATTTGGCGTTATGGGGGGCACGGCTTTATGATGTGATATGATATGTCGGGTGTCGGAGATTTGAAACCTTCTGGAGTATGATGTGGTATGGCGCCATCGACGGGCGGGCGACCATCGTTCTAAGAGCTTATGCATGATTTATTTTGTCTTTAAATTAAATATTTTGGATGTTTTGCATATTATACTTATTCATATATTCCCTGTTTCGATTATGATTCCGTTACTACATTCCTGCCTTACATACTCAGTACATATTCCGTACTGACCCCCTTTCTTCGGGGGCTGCGTTTCATGCCCGCAGGTACAGACGCTCAGCTCGGTGATCCACCCACTTAGGACACCTTTCTGCTATCTGGGAGTGCTCCTTCATCCGGAGCCTATATATTGGTATATACACTTTTCTGTTGCATATGTACATATTCATTCAGGGGTACGACGGGGCCCTGTCCCGTCATATGATTATGTTACTCTGTTTAGAGGTCTGTGGATATGTATGTGGATTATGGTTATGTCTGTACAAAGATGTGTGTGTGATATACGTTTTGGGCGGTCCACCCGCCGCGGCGGCCTAGTCGGGTAGCCTTGTGCATGTTTCGAGATTCTGTACATTATGACAGCCTCGCCGGCTTTTGTGACCTATGTTGACTATTATGCGTTAATCTGGAATCATATGTGATTATTTATGTTTTTGTGAGTTTAGTATGCAAATTCTGAGTATCAGGTGTGTACGAGTGTCTAATTCGGACACTAGTCATGGCCTACGGGGTTGGGTCGTGACAATAAGATAATGGGCTTGGACTAGAGATATAGCTATAAGGAAAGCAGGACGAATATACAAGGAGTAGACATACATGAGCATACGAGCAAGCTATGGTATTAAGAAGGGAAGTAAGAAATGAATGAACTTTGTAGGTATTTCATGATAAGACAAGGATTGACTAGATAAGGTAGTGGAAGAATTATGACATATGACAAATGAGAGACTCAAGATGATAAGGAAATGACTAAAGATGAGATCGCGTTCACGGATATAAATAGGAGACGAACATTTACGGAATCAAGACCAAGAAAAATCAAAACAATAGATAAGCGCGCTAGACTATGGGAAAAGACTTATCGTGAGAGTCGCGCGAAGGTTAAGAGCAAAGAGAACTCAAGGAAATGAGATCAATGGGAACGAGAAAACGAAGCGGTTTGAAAAGCGTAAGAAAGATACGCAGAGATCGAAGAGAACGAAGTGATTTGAATTTGCTGCATGACAAAGACCCTTGGAAAAGAGTTCACCCCTAATTCATTAGCCGAACTAAGGAATCATAAACTTTAAGGATAAGTTGAAGGAAGGAATCCTTAGGAAAGAGATTTGAGATGTTTGATATAAGTACAAGAGCTACCGTCAGCAAGTACAATTGTAAGAATTTCGTACTAAGAGCAAGAAGTAGCAGGACACTCGAAAAACTTGGATAACTTGGATGCACAGCTGCAACACAAACACATAATGGAAGAAGAACTCAGGGTAAGAAGTTTTAGAGATGTTATAAGTAAAGTCGGGAAGAAACATGAGGAGTAAAGTATAACCGAAGACTTCATAAAGGACGTAGTGAATCTCGATGTCCCCATTAACTGATGGGTCTAGAAAAATCGTTAGTTATCAAAGACAAGGGTGTGAAAAGACGGAAAAGAAGGCATCGAAATTGGATCTAACCCTTATAAGTATTCTGATTGGATACAAGAGTGCAACTAGCAAAAAGATAGATAAGTCAGACCATACGGTGATGGAACCTTAGTTATAAGAAGATCGTGAAGGGCGGCAGGTAATTATCGAAGACGATGGATACTTGAAGGCTATTAGTGTATAAGGACCTTCTTAATAAGGGGGGAAGAACATATTATATTAGACTTGAAAGGAATTATGATGTTCTTAAGGTCCAAAGAAGAAATTTATCGGCTCAAGGCCAAGCTCGGGGCGTATTAACATATCAAGAAGACATAAAAAAAAAGTAGAAACAAATTGACAATAAGGGTACCACAAGGCGGACATAGGGAGAAAGTATGGAAGACAACTCAAGTGAGCACTTCGTGCCAATATGAACTACGATATTTCTAGATCATGATTTGAATCCCTCGCAAAGGAAAAAAATGCGCCATACCTAAGTATGCAGTGATATGCCTTAAAGGGTAATCAAAAGAACAAGAAAGATCTCCAAGTTAAATTCACCAAGGGTGATAGAGAGAATGACGAACTCAAGGGACACTTGGGATGACAACGACTATCGTAACAAAAGCAACAAAGATTGGTAGTTGGTAATTTTTCGAAGAAAGGAAGAACGCTGCTCTTATGAATGGAAATAAAGGAAAACTGTAACACCAGATATTAGAAAACATCTCATGGATCACTAAGTATCCTGAACATGATAGCATATACTAGGGAAATATATGAACCATCAACATAAAGTTATGCCTAATTACAATTGCAAGAAAGTTACACCGGAAAGCCAATAGGGAATAATGACTGACGAAGTGATCGCCAGTACAAGGGAATCAAAGACAAATATATTTACATTACAAGAGAGTCGTAATGGAATAAGAATTGCTGTAGCCCTATGCTTCTAGGTTGTATCGCGATATTTGAGGGAAGGAGGTTAAAGAAATAGTTGTGGCAGGAGCTCAAAAATGTGGCGAGCTACAAATTTAGTTGAACTCGAATTATAAGTTTGCCATAAGTGCAACTGGACTGCGAAGGATAATAAATGGTGAAGAAACATTATGTATATACGTGTTTCGAATATCGATATAACCGGCCTTGGAAAGAAACATAACCATTATGCACATTAGCGACAAAGTAAGGTTGAATAAGCAATTGGAATGTAAGGGTAAGAGAGGCAGTGACATGAATGTAAGGGAACAGGGAGCCTGACTAACGAGCTACCAGAAGGCGGTAAAGTGCATACTTAAAAATCAACGAGTATAAAAGGATAGCTCGAGGTGGTACCGAAGGAGTAAACACAAAGAGGACGCCATAAATGAGAAAGGTAATTGCCCACTAACAAGGAAACAAGAAGCGAGAAAAAGAGAGTACTTACAGGCTGATGAATAGTTATGGCACGATAGGAAAGAATACAATAATGGAGGCAAAATGAGAGCGAGGTGCTAGTCAATTTCCGACCATGTACATGAGGACAAAGAAGTGGAAGAAGCTGACTGGAAGCAATGAAAGAGTTAAAGGAAGATGAGAAGAGACTGAACCAAGTTATAATCTAAGCAAACGGTAATCGGACCCTAAGGGAAGAATAACGGTTCTAAGGAATCAAAGATGGTGTTGTGGGTTGGCAATACTTCAACATTTGAGGACGAATGTTTCTAAGGGGGGGAGGATGTTACACCCCTTAGTTTCTGTACGTTGAGACTCGTTGGGTATTAGCTATTCAATTGCAGACATCGGAGTATTGTCGAGAAGATACAAGATCATAGGTGCTCGTGTTACGATTATAAGAGTCCGAGTTCGCGTAACGGGTTATAGGAGGATTGGAAGACCAGTGAACTAAGGGATTAAGCTTCCGAGGCTTTGAAGGAAAGTTGGGCAAGGTTTGGTACGAAAATTTTAGTCTAACTGGAAGAAGAATATGTTTTAGTATATTAAGAGTTTTGAAGTGAAACAAAAGTCTAAAGTGAAGTTCGGGAAGTCTAGTTTTCAACGCAACAAATCGCTCCTCAATAGGACATCGGGGTAAGGAGATATGGACATTACAAGTCGGGCTGGTAGGCCAGGAAAATGGTCTGCGCGAACGCTCCAAGGAGTGGCGCGAACGCGCAGAAGGCCAAGGGCCAACACAACGCGAACGCGCCACTACGAAGCGCGAACGCGCTGAACGAATTTTGAGGCCCGGTTTCAGGATGAAGGTTATATTATAAGAATGTAATGATAACATATATATGACATTTGGAGACCCAATGGGGTGAATTGGTTCATATGGCACTTAGTGAAAAACCCTTGTTGTTGCACGCTAAGTGGGGCCCACACATCGGAGTTTTATAAAGGACATATGAAGAGACATATGAGTAGTACATAGAAAGTTGAGCAAGTCCTAAGAAGGACCCTAAGCCAAATATGGGCATAAGCCCTCCAAAAGGACGATTTAAGGACACATTTTCGGATGGTCCGACTTGGAGGGGCCAAAACGATATTATAAGTTTGGAATTTGGAAAACCACCAAGAATGAAAGTTGTAGATAATTGAAAGAGATTTCCAACCATAGGTAGTGGGCCCTCACACAATATCGGGATCAAGAGTTATGACCTTTTGCGAACGAAGGTGCGGGCGGCGCCCGAAATGCGAACGCACCCCAGGGCGCGAACGCGCAGAAGGAAAATTAAGTCGGTCCAGGCAGAACCTGGACCGCTATTTAAAGGGGGAGACCCCCTCATTTTTGACCAAACACACCCAAAACCTCCTCAAATATTCCAGAAATTTCCCAAACCTTCCAACCCTCAACTTTTTAGCCCAAAACCAGGTATAATTCCCAAATCCCGGTCCAGACAGCATATAGTTGCGACTACAAAACTGTGTATTGAGGCCTTGTGGCTTAAGTTCAAGGTGGAGGAGTGAAGATATAGCATTATTATCGAGGGAAAGGTATGAATCTCTTTCTATTTGTGTTAATATCAATTTATTTACGGAGAAGAAGCTGTAAAAGCGTTATAAAATGGTTCTTTGATGGAAATATGGGACAAAAACCATATGGGATGTTTATGAAGTATTTTGAAGTTGAAAATATTATGGTTAATGTTGGTATTGTTGTGATTGTGGTTGGTTGTTGAATTGAGAATTCGGGCTAGGCATATAAACAGGGGAAATGCTGCCCGATTTTCGACAGAATATAGAATAGTATAATTTTAAACTTGGTACAAGTGTGCGATGAAGAGGCTAACGTTAGTGTAAATCCTCTTAAATGTAGACTTACGAGCTCGGACGCGTAGGCGTAGCTAATAGGAGGTTGAAAAGGTATGTTAAGGCTCGTCCTTTTCTTTCAAAGGCATGATTCCTATGTTATGATTTCATAAATGTTTCCATAACCGCCTTGTTTTAAAAAGATCGAAGTTCATGACTCTTAAAGCCTCTTATGATGTTAAATGGAATATGTTCTATGATGATTGTGACGATGATGATGATTCTCTTCTTTTGAAACTCCGAAGCTATGATTTGAGCACATTATGAGATTATTGAGCCATTCCATGAATCTCTTAACCGTACTTTTTGTTGATGGTCTCACCTCATCTTACTCATTCCTTCGAGGTGAGATATAGTGATGATAACGATTCTATTTCCAGTGCTACCTAAGTTCATAATTCTCGAGACTCCCGTGACATCGTTGATTTCATCTTACGATGGTTGATCCTTCAAGGAATGATATGATGATAATGGTAATGCTAATGATGATGTTGATTTCATTTATGTATTTTTATGTATATGTATGTATGTATGTATGCATTGCATCCCACTGATCAGTTGGGGATAACACCGAGTCCCGAAAGGGCCGGGTACGGATCACACCGAGTCCCAAAAGGGCCGGGTACGGATCACACCGAGTCCCGAAAGGGCCGGGTACGGATAACACCGAGTCCCGAAAGGGCCGGGTACGGATCACACCGAGTCCCGAAAGGGCCGAGTACGGATGACACCGAGTCCCGAAAGGGCCGGGTACGGATATGATAGATGTATGTATAGTAAGTGTATGTGAATGCATATGTATGTATGGATATGTATGAAATGTTTTTCCTGTAGACGAGTAGTTTACATGACAGAGATCTTAAGAAGAGTACAAGGTATAATTACTTACTTTACGTTATGTTATCTTCACTCTGATATCATACTATTACTCATGCCTTATATACTCAGTATATTGCTCGTATCAACGTCCCTTCTTGTGGACGTTGCATTCATGCCCGCAGGTGTAGATAGATGAGACGAGGATCTTTCATCGTAGGCTGCCTTCGGTACCGATTTTGATTGGTGAGCTCCACTCTCTTCTTGGAGCATTGCCGAGTATATATATGTATATGTTTTGTTTTGTGACAAGAGGGTATGTCGGGGGCCCTGTCCCGACTTATATACTTCAGTCATGTTCATAGAGGCTTTGCAGACAGTTCTTGTGTATAGCTTCGTCATAGTGTAACAGTAGTAATGTCGGCATCATGGGTCTATTGTACATTTACTGATGCATGATATTATGTTCATATTTAGCCTCTTGATCTTATTATTGCCATTCGAGGTATAAAGGACGAGAGTCATAAGTTGGTTCGCTCGGTTCCTGTAAGGTGCCGGGTGCCAATCACGCCTTACCAAGGGTGGGGTGTGATAGTACAGTTAGTATATCATTCACCGAGTCCCGGGCCGGGTACGTAATTGTGCATAGTTTCATTGCATTGTTCACCGAGTCCCTCACTAGAGGGTCGGGTATGTATATTATATATTTCACCGAGTCCCATAATAGGCCGGTACGGTGTATGACTATTTCATCGAGTCCCTCACTAGAGGGCCGGGTACGTATTATATTTCACCGAGTCCCTCACTAGAGGGCCGGGTACATATTATATTTCACCGAGTCCCTCACTAGAAGGCCGGGTACGGTATATATATGATTATTTCACCGAGTCCCTCACTAGAGGGCCGGGTACGGTATATTATATATGTATGCATGACTCATCTTATAAGGCACAGATGCATTGGTATCTTTGACTATCATACTCGTCTCCTGTCAACTTTTTGCTCAGTCATGATCTTCCTTATTGTACTTCATGCTTTACATACTCGCGTTTTCCGTGCCGACCCCGCTTTCTTCGGGGGGTCGCGTTTCATGCCGCAGGTACGGATACTCGGTTTGGTGATCCTTCACTTAGGACTGCTACTCGGTACTGGAGGGCTCCATTGTTCGGAGCTTGAGTCACTTTGGTACGGATCCTTTTGACGTAGACTTTGTTATACTCTTAGAGGTCTGTAGACATATGTGGGTTGTGTATATATGATTTGGTCAGCTATATAGATGTAGTTCGTCTTGGATGTCCCCGTGTATAGTGGCAGCCTTGTCGGCTTGCATATTTGTTATGTTTTGGTTAGCTGTGGCTTCTCAGGAGATAGGTTCTCTTTGATGTATGACATGATGAGTTCATAGAATATTTTTACAGATTGCCAAATTGTTTTCAGTTTCGGTCTGATTATATTTAGCAGGTCCGTATACGGGTGTCCAGTTCGGGCACTAGTCATGGCCCATCGGTTTGGGTCATGACAAAAGAGGTATCAGAGCAGTTCATCCTCGGAGTGTCTACAGATTGTGTCTAGTAGAGTCTTGTTTATCGGTGTGTTGTGCACCACATCTATAAACAGGAAGCTACATGACATTTAGGATGTCATCCTTCTTTCTGATCATAGATTGTGCCGTAGAGCCAATGATAGGAAAGCTCGTTCTTGGTACGATTTTTGTTAAATTGCAGGATTGTATTGGAGAAGAGGACAAGTTTAGTTAATGGGAGCGTAAGTGAGGCTTCGAAGGGGGACATGAGACCCGTACCACCCGTCGACTCAGGATCGAGGATGTCAAGAGGTATAAGAAAGAGCATTAGCTATTCCATTGAGACGGACCCATCGGAGGATGTGGCTCCAGTAGGAGGAGACCCGACTGAGAAATCATATGACAAAGACCCGTTTAAGGGGTCACGAGACTCCTGTGGGCGAAGACGTAATTGAGGAAGTACAGAGTTTGGCACATCTAGATTTTCCCTACGTTCTAGCATTATGTTAGGCCAAGACTAGTAGACGGTGGGAAGACAAGGATGAAGAGCACACTTCACTCTATAGCCCACCAGATCAGGCTAAGGACCGATTGACTATAGGTATACGAGTTCTTATTGGAATTTCCTATGTGCGTATGTAATTACTTCAGGGTAATATTGAATAGTGATGAGCGGAAATCCAAAAGGGGATCAATGACTTAAGTATTTAGAGGTAGCTGCGATTAAGGTGTTGTCGCCACCATTGGGAATCTTGAAATCTAGGATGGAAGGTAGTCATATACACGGATGAGAAAGGTGATTATTGAGGATTTCAAAGGCCAAAATAGCATTTGCTTAGTCGGAAGAGTAAGAGATCCTTTTTAATCCGGAGGGAGATGCATTATAAGAATTTATTGGGACCTGTTGGAACTTCAACTTGTTATAGGTCATGCGATAAATGTCACGCAGTATGGTGGATGCGATTATACCAACAATAATGCACCGGATTTCATTAGAGTTTCAAGGTTAAGTGTGCTGGGGTGAGAGAAATACTAGGATGGGTGACCCTCTGGGAAGTATATTAAGAGTTCTACAAATTCAGACATAAGAGACGGATGAGAAGCTAGAGTAGCCTAAGGGAAATTGGAGTATGCGGAGTGGTTAGAAAACCCCGAAAGATGGCGAAGGATGAGGTAGACTAGACCGTTAGTATATCATTCACCGAGTCCCGGGTCGGGTACGTAATCGTGCACAGTTTCATTGCATTGTTCACCGAGTCCCTCACTAGAGGGCCGGGTAAGTATATTATATATTTCACCGAGTCCCATAATGGGCCGGGTACGGTGTATGACTATTTCACCGAGTCCCTCACTAGAGGGCCAGGTACGTATTATATTTTACCGAGTCCCTCACTAGAGGGCCGGGTACGTATTATATTTCACCGAGTCCCTCACTAGAGGGCCGGGTACGGTATATTATATATGTATGCATGACTCATCTTATAAGGCACGGATGCATTGGTATCTTTGACTATCATACTAAATCTCTGTCAACTTTTTGCTCGTCATGATCGTCCTTATTGTACTTCATGCTTTACATACTCGACACATTTTCCGTTCGACCCCCCCTTTCTTCGGGGGCTGCGTTTCATGCCCGCAGGTACAGATACTCAGTTTGGTGATCCTTCAGCTTAGGACTGCTACTCAGCTGCTTGGAGAGCTCCATTGTTCCGGAGCTTGAGTCACTTTGGTACAGATCCTTTTGACGTAGACTTTGTTATACTCTTAGAGGTCTGTAGACATATGTGGGTTGTGTATATACGATTTGGTCAGCTATATCGATGTAGTTCGTCTTGGATGTCCCCGTGTATAGTGGCAGCCTTGTTGGCTTGCATATTTGTTATGTTTTGGTTAGCTGTGGCTTCTCAGGAGATAGGTTCTCTTTGATGTATGACATGATGAGTTCATAGAATGTTTTTACAGATTGCCATTGTTTTCAGTTTCGGTCTGATTATATTTAGCAGGTCCGTATATGGGTGTCCAGTTCGGGCACTAGTCATGGTCCATCGGTTTGGGTCGTGACACCAAGACACGCATAGTGATATATCACATAATGAGGATAGCAAAACCACCCTAAAGGGGCATACCCTCCATATACTCCAATTTAAGCTCTTAATAGTCAAGTAATCACACAGAACAACATAAGGAAATTCTCAGCAAAATACACAAATATTATCATAAGTCCAACTGGACACAGAAACTAACAGCAGACAATCCTTCAATGAGCAGGCATGAAGATCATGATAAACATAATAAATATCAGCCTTAACTGGTCATTTAAACGGCTAGGGTTATATAGAAGGTTCAACTAGGTGCAAGGAGAGGTGCTCAAGTATTAAAGAAAAGCAGGGACAAGATTTCAGCTTTTAGAGTACCAAACTTAGAATGGATGTCACATAGTTGACTCATAGAGCCTGTAGAGGATTAAAATGGTCTGGATGCACATAACGAATATAGGTTCCATAATTTTAGATTAAGGTGCATCGTTATTCTGGCCTAGGTCCTAAAATAGATGAACATTAGACATGGTTCAATATTCAAAGCTCACACAAAGGCAAGTGATATAGGAAGCAAACATGTCACAAGGTTTTATGACTAGCCAGTCTTGGAAGCTAAAACTAGGTGATTGAGATAGACAAGTTCCAATTCCCTTCAGGTATAATTAGCTAAATGAGGTCACCGAAGTAGGACATAGTCCCTTTACCACAATAGTTTTACAATAGTTTTAAGTTCAACAAGTTAAAGAAATGGTTTCAGACAAGTTATAGGTTCAAAATAAATAGACAGGAAACATAAGACAATAGTGCATTTTTCAGAATTTGCATATGGGGCATCCTATAGAAAGTAAAGGTTTTAAGTTTGGGTAAAAAAGGTACATGGGTGCTATCCAAAACTAGAATAAAGTTCAGGAATGTAGCAGTGTCCAAACAACTAGCCCAAAGAAACATATGGAGGTTAACAAAGCTTAGACAACCTCTGTTGTTGACCCAAGCAAGGCAAGGTCCAAATAAGGCACTTAACATCTTAGAAAACAACCAAAGGATATTGAAAAGGGACATGATGTTCTCCTAGGTCCAAAGCAATATGTTAGGCATGGTTTCAATTCAGGTAAGTACACAGGGACCAAGTCAATACAGAATAGACACAACAAACTAGGCATAGAGTCAAATGATCCTAATACCTCCTCAGAATTGACACACAGTGACACATAGGTGGTTTAGCAATTAAAGGGTTCACAAGTAAACATATGAGGGGTGTCTTAAGTTCTAAAATGTGAATCAACTAATCAGAACAAGTGCAGATTGTAACACTCCGTAAATCCAGGTTAGGTGTGAATATGTAAAAATCTAGTGTTAAGATGATATTATATCTATACAAATCCATTCTTGATGAATTTGGGTGGAAGATGGTCGTTTTGAAGTCAAACCAACTAGTGAAGTTCTTAAGGCCTCTTAAATTCGCCTAAGTTTTGGTAGGTCTGTCTTCTGGGCGATTTTCATAAATATGTGTTGTGAAATTAGAAAAACATCCTTGATGAAAGTTGTAGATATTTGAAATATCTTTCCAACGGTAGGTCGCCCAGCCCAAGAAAAGTTGCGTACAAAAGGTTATGCCCGTTTTACTAAAGCCTGTCTTCGCTGGAAATTTGGCCTGTGTTACGGTGAGACGTTACGGACCGTAACACTTGTTATGGGCCGTAACACTTGTTACAGGCCATAACATGGCACTGTAATGTCTCAAAAATCACCAAAACTCTCTCGAAATTTCCACTAAAGGACGGTCAGTAACACTAAGGACGGTCCGTCCTTCGGGGGCGTCCTTTGGCCCGTTTTCACCAAAAAAATACAAATAAGACAGTTGTTTTGTTTATTCCTCCACTTTCTAAACAACCCTAAGGACGAAAATCATTCCTCCAAGTCTTCAAATCAAAGGTAAGGACATCCTTAACATTACTAATTCATTCTAACATCAAACCCATGATTCTTAACAAGATTCTTTTGACCAAAACCTAGGGTTTGCAACATAATTCTTCCCAAAGTGATTCAAGCTAGGGTTTGGGTGTTCTTCATTAGAAAAGTGAATTGTTAAATCTTGTTTAACAAATTAAGGTATGTCTCTCTTTTGAAAACTTATTTTGAATGAAAATCACTTTTGAAACTATTGTTGGAAGTATAAATTTTATTCAAGATTCTTTAATGAATGAAAGGAAAAGTAATTGTTTTATGTTTCTTGAACTCCAATTCATGTCTAAATGGGTTTTAATGTGTGTGAGGGGATAAACCCACATTAAACCTAGATTGCAACAAACCCTATATATGTATGTGATATTATGAATGTTTTCCTCTATAAGAGATGCTTAATAATGATGGTTAAGGGTTGGTAATGATATTCTTATTGATGAATTAGGACATGAAAATCTTTCGTAAAGAAGTTATACGTTTTCAAAACATTGGTTAGAATGACTTATTCTTTCCATAGGGCATAATGATCTGTAATAACAAGTTGACTATAAAGAAGATTTGTATGTCTCTTTTAAAAATCCTTTTGACTATGAGGGTGATTTGTATGTCTATATTTCAAATTTCGTCTTTTCATGTATGTCTAGATTTTCCCAAAAATCTTTCTTGAAGTATGTCTATATTCCAAAAATCATCTATTCAACTATGTCTACTTGTGAAGTACGCTTCTATTGTGAAAGCATGAATTGTATTTGACAATCCTTCCTTGATTGTTTGTATAAGTTATAACTCTTGTTTGGTGGAATTTATTCTAGAATTAAAGATGATTTCTTTTAGACAAGGTCATGCGTGTGTAGGGTCAAGCCCGCATCGAACCTTATACAAACTATACTACCTTGTGAAACTCGCTTTTCCCATTATTGGATGGTTGAACTTAATCTTCTAAAGGTTGGACCTTAAACTTGTTTTGTTGTTGAATGGGTTTCTTGAACTTGAAATTGAATAAGATATTTGAATAAGATTCTGAATCAGTTATGACTTGAAATGCCTCTATTTTGAGATGATGACTTGAGAAGTGAGATTTGGCTCTAAGCCATGATTGGTGATTCGGTAATATTTCATGATTTGTATTTTGTTGGTGTTTGGGCCTATATGGGCAAGCTGTGCTAATCCAGAGGACGATTAGCCGTTAGGGATCCTAACGTATTGATACGAGTATTGTTGTGTCAGTCCAGAGGACGATTGACCTCCGTTGCTTCCTAGCGCGGAGTATCTATTGTTGTGCTAGTACAAAGGACGATTAGCCTCCGTATCTTTCTAGACCGAGTATCTATGGTCGTGTGCTAGTCCGTAGGACGATTAGCCTCCGTTGCTTCCTAGCCGGAGTATCTATTGCTGTGCTAGTCCAGAGGACGATTAGCCTCCGCGGTTTCCTAACCCGGAGTATCGATTGATTGATTAGTTTGCCTATGAGTGGCTTGTTTCGTATCTTGTTGCCTGTGAGTGGCTTGTGGTGATATTGAATTCGTAAGTGAAATACTTAGCATGGTAAATGGTAAGGAGTTAAGTTAATATGTCTTTCGTTGATGGATTCTTTCATGACTCTTTAATGTTGCTGACTTACGTTATTCCTGGGTTTGAATTGTGATATTCATTAATATCATTTTTATTAATTTTATTCATCATATCTTGTTTTGTAACTATTGCCCCTTAGACACTCACTGAGTACGAAGTACTCAGGCATACTATTGTTATTTTTTATGGTATGTTAGGTAACAGAGAAGAGCTGGTTCTTGATACTCACAGCGTTTAGGAAGGACTTGCTGCTGCTGCTGATTTGGTGAGCCCACACATTCATTCGTGGGACAACCCATTTATTTAATTTCATTTATTTATATTAGTTTCTCGGCTGCGTCCTGATGAGTTAGACATTTATTCCTTATTCCTAGAAGCTCCTTAGTATACATTCGAATGTGGGTAGAAGAAGAGTTGTTGTGTAACTCTTTTGGGCACGTTATCATATTTTGGTTGAATTATTTAAATTATAAAGACTTCCGCTGATCTAATTCATATATTTGTGATTAGTTACATTTATTTTATAAACTGTTAGAGGCAAATATTGAACCTGGCGGGTTCAAGTGTTATTATTGTGTCGTTTAGATTCTTCCGATGTTGTTCATGACGTCGGATGCCGGTCACGTCTAGGGTGGGTTTTGGGGCGTGACACAGATGTACAGAGATTCCTACATGACTGGTCCTGAGAACTTCAAGTTCAAACAAGACTCCGGGGCACTGTCTAAGGTACATGGATAATCAATGCACACAATTAGGATCAAATAGGTGATACTAGGTCAAGTGGGGGAAATCTAATGCATGACATGCAGAAACAGGATCATATGAACATAGCTTTGATTTTTAGAACTCATTGTTAGTTTTCAGATGATCACAACAAGCAAAAAAGGGTTACACACTGCAAATGACCATAATACAGGGTGGGTTTAAAGCACAAAGGGAAATTAGTAATCACTTAGCACTGAGACAACATGTGAGTCACAAAAACAAGATAAGATTCAAAAGCATTATAGCACTAGCTCCTCTGCTATCCCTCTTACTCTTGATTCCAAACCAAAAAAAAAAAAAAAAAGCACAGTTTTACTATAAGCTTTCACTCCCTTTTTTTAAAAACCAATTTCAGGACAACACTCAGGCAAAAATAACATAGTTCAGACTTCTAAATCCAAAGACAACTATTGAATAGATTGCAAATTTCATAAAACCAAACCTTTTAAACATCTCTAACAATCAACACTTTATTTCAGTCAAAATAAGTTCGGAAGAGCCATATTTACATTCTTTACAGGACTAAATGAGGTCAACGAGAATTTTCTTCACAAGCTAAACAAAATAGTAGTCACAAGGACATAGACATTCCCTTTAGGTTATTTTCAGGATCACAAAATTGATATTAAGGGCACACGCATCCTATATTTAAGCTTTTAGGCTAATGGAGGTCTCATTTGACATTCAGAGGTCAAGTATACTGAATTTAGCTCAGACTAATCACAATATTAATGTCATATCATACAAACAGACCCCCATAAGCAATAAACAATCATAGAAAGAAACATTTAAGGCAGTTCTAACACAACAGGTGCAAAAATAGCATTTTTACAAATTAAATGAAGTAAATAGAGTTAGGATAGGTTGCTACCTTTCTCAGGGGCAACCTAAAGATCAAAGGAAAGATTAGAGTCCAAGTCTCAACACCAAGCAAGTCCTTAAACCCTTTCTTTCAAGAATTTTCCCGAAAAAAAAGTTTGTATTCTCCCTTAATAGTATGTTATAAATGTAGTACATGTATGTATATCAGTTACTAATATTGTACTGTATATATGTAGTATATTAGTGTATATTGCTAGGTATATTGCTATATAGAGTAATAGGCTTAATAGGTGTTTTAGGTTATCAAATTCTGGACTCCCAACAAATGAATAGAAACCTTCTATTTATAGGTAAATTCATATGCTTAGGGGTAGAAATGGTAAGAAACATTCCCAAAACAGATTCCCCCCCCCCCCCCCCCAAAATCCTCAAAGATTTCGAATTTAGGCATAAAAATAGGATAAAATTTTTGCTGATTGTATAAATAGTACTATTGCCAATTCAGATTTTGTACATGTCACACAAACAAATAAAATTCCAACCCATTCTAACTCAAAATCCCGAATTTTGCTGAATCGTACAAATAGTACTATCGCCAATTCAGATTTTGTACATGTCACATAAACAAACAAAATTCCAACCCATTCTAATTCAAAATCCCTAATATTAAGGAACAAATAACTGAATAGTACACCTAGTCATCATATAAGACAAATAACAGCCAATTAAACAGTAACATAGTACTAAAAACATATAAGAATCCTTAAAATCGTACTCAAATGGGAAGGGATTCTAGGGAATTTTCCCCTAGGCTAACATTCCAATGTGGTAAGGTGCACAAGATGGTCAAGGACTCTAGGTCCTGCCCATGGCAACCCCTATCACGAATATAGCCCGAGTAATGTTACACCTTGGAAATTTTCCCGTTAACGTACAGTGAATAGGCCAACGAAGGGCATGATGTATACGATATTTTGATAAGTAAGGAATAGCATTTGATGTCCCTAAACAAGATTTCAAAGACATTTAAGGTAAGGAAAGAAAGTTGTTAAGTAAAGCAAGTCATATGTTGTGCGTCGGACAAGAATTACGGGTATCGAGTTAATGACGTTCAAATGATGCTTTGGAACAGAGTTATAGTGTCCCTTAGAATGGTAATGAGGTGTTAAACAAGTGCCAAGAAGGTTCCATAAGGATTGTAGATCAATCGAGACAACGAGAATGATTTCGGAACCACTGGGCATTATACGGCCCAACATACTGGCCGTATAATTTATACTGGCCGTATATGTTACATCCGGCATTTTTGCGTATTCGAAAGTTTGGAAGTAACCTTGACTTACAAGGAATAAGGTTATGTTTGGAATTTTTTTTATATGTGTACGCCGGTTATGGAAACTTGAATGCGGAAACAATGGAAAAGGCGTAGGGGCAAATTTGGAATTTTGGAAATTAGTTTCGGAAACTACAAAACAAGGTTCATAGCCAATTGGGCTCAAAAAAAAAAATAAGAAAAGTAAGGCCCAAGAGAAGGGGTGGCCGGCCAACCTACAAGGCCAAGCCCAAAATTAATTATTCTTCCATGTGCTAAATTATATTAAGAGAGTCCTTATCATCAAGAAGTTTCAAGAAATCAAAAGAAAAATCAAGGAGAAAAAGAGAAGGGCCTTTCGGCCGAAGGAGAAAGAGAGAAAAAGAGAAATTTTCAAGCCTTCAATCCTAGTTCAAAAATTGTAATTTTCATATATTCTTAGTGAGCTCAAGGTGCTCTACAAGTTGATATAATTTTCAAGTCAAGGGGGTGCTTGTTTTGGCAAGAAGAAGCTATTGGAAAAGGTAAGAATTTCATGTTTTCTTTCATGTTATGGAAGGTTTATGGATGTTAGAATAAGTGGAATGGTATGGAAATCATGGAATTGTGTTTGTGAGTGTGTTAGCCGTGCATGTGTGTGGTGTGTTGTAGCCCGTGAACATAGTAGTTGTATGAAGGAAAATTGTTAAAATTGTTAGTAAGTTGATTATGTTGTTATGGTCTTATGAAATAAATGAGAAGTATGAAGAGTTTGTGTGTTGTGAGTGGGGTGTGGAGGCCGTGTGTGTGTGTGTGTATATGTCTAGCCGTGCATGTGCATGGTCGTGTATGGAGCCGTGTGTGTAGTGTTGTATAAATGAAATGAGTTGAATTTTATGTTACATTCTAGTTGTAGTTTGGTAGAATTTATATTGGAGATGGAAGTTGAATAAATTGGGTTGAAGATGGAAACATGTATGTTGGCCGTGAGCTATGAAAAGGTTGGAATAAAAAATGAATTGTCTTGTTTGATAAGTTAGTTGTGTTGTGATGATTTTTATAACATGAATAAAGGTTTAATGGGTGGAGTTAGTATTGATTTGAAAGTATGAAGTCGAAATGAGAATTATGGCATTACGTTGGAAAGTAAGCATATTGTGTTGGTTGTTATCGTTGTTGGTACTGTTGTTGGCTTGTTGTTGGTTAGTTTGAGCCGAGTTGAATCTCGGGGGTGTCATATTTATAGGGGAGGTGCTGCCGGAATTTCGGTGGCCAAGTACTAACCAAAGTTGAAATGTTAACTTGCATGAATAGTAACTGGTAAAGATGACCATTTGCAGATTTGTGACGAAACAGGAATTGAAATTGGACGAGCGTAAGGCACAACAAAGGTATGCAAAGTCTTGCCCTTTATTCTTTGGCATGTTCTGAGTATGATAGGCTTGAAAACGAGCCTCGAACGCACTTCTGCTTCTCGCATTCCGAGATTGAAAATAGCTTGAGATCATTCAGTAAGATTGAATTATTCCTTTACCTTCTGTCGACGAAACAAACTATATGTATGTAACTTGACATAACGGAGTTGGAACACCTTATAATGATTATTGGACGACACCCTAGGATTATTATCTATTATTTTATGTATATCATCGTGATCGGTCCGAGGTGGGCCCACAAACCCCGATACTCCTACTGTATGGCTCAAATCGATTTATTTTTGTTCGTTCTTCATGGGTACTTCTTAATTATGTTTCCGTCCGCTAACTAATACGTATTATGATTATCTTCTGAATCTTGATATCAGTCTGACATCTGGGACGATTCTGGATACTCTGCTCTGACATAATCTGACTACTTTGATCTGACCTACCTTCTGAACTATTTCAGTTTCATTAAGTCTGTATGTCGGTCTGTATGTATATGGTGTCACACCCCAATTTCCGATAGGGTATGATGGGCACCCGACCCTTACCTAGGGCCGAGCGAACCCGCTGACTAACGTAACACTCGTGACCACACTGGCCCACAAAACATAACATACACACGATATGAAAATTTTCGAGAAACAAACATGCCTTTCGTTTTTTTTTTTTTCCAAACCAAATAAAATCTGCAATCGTATGAAAACGTAATGTAAGGCATAACGTAACTTCGGCTTATATAGCCGCTTGCTAAACACATCGGTAGCATAATGCATACAAACACAGCGCTTGCATAGCGCTTACAAAACGGGCAAGACATATCATACACTCGACAACCTTGTCTGCAAGTCTCTATCATAACTTCGAACACCATACAAAGCACTCTAGCTCTACGAGCACTCGGAGGAAATGGAGCTCGCCAATCCGTGGAGCATCGCCTCGCTAGCATCACCGACTCATCCGTGGGTACCTCGCGTGGCATGAAACGCAGCCCCGAAGAAAGGGGGTCGATGTAATATGTCTGACCGAGCATGTAAAGCATACATCAAGGGTCATAACTAAAGTAGGAAGTACGAAGGTGAAGTCGTAATAACTTGACTATCTAAGTACTTACATCCGACACACAAATCATGCATACTCGTCGAACGCATCGTAATCGTCATATGGAATGACGATCATGTGGGATGCCGCCTCATCATCGGTGATCAAACTCATCATCGGAGAACAAACTCATCATACATCATCATATCAAATGCGGTCCATGGACCGTGGACGAACGTGGTCGCCACCATACAGCGCCATGACACGGCATAACTCCGGAAGATTTCAAATCTCCGTATCCCCCGAACACAACACATCATCACAACACATCATAAGCCATATCACAGCATAACTTCATAAAAGGAACCGGCCCTTTGGGGGTCTCGGGACCCT
>NW_026715444.1:0-20114 GCF_029784015.1 Lycium ferocissimum | reverse complement strand
CCCCAAACATAATATGTATGTTCATAAGACCTATCTCTCCCCTAACTACCATAGTCGGGCTCGGATGGGGGTCGGCACCCGTCCGTGGGGCCCGCGGCTTTTCTATGTTTCCGTAATAATTTTCGGGGAAAGGTTAATGTTATTTTCGTTTAAACTTTGGCATATGGACTTCTTACTTACTTTATGATTTATGATTATGATTTTATGCATATGTATGCTCACGACTCCGCTCGTGCTCATTGTTGTCACCTCGTCCGCCGGATCCCGGGCCGTTATGCTCGTGCGCGCTATGATATATATATATATTCGGAGTATGATGTGTTCGCACGCCGTGTCCCCTTGGGGCCGGCACCGTGTATATTTGGCGTTACGGGGGTACGCTGATATGATATGATCCGTCGGGTGTCGGAGATCTGAAACCTTCTGGAGTATGATGTGGTATGGCGCCATTGTCGGCGGGCGACCATCGTTCTAAGAGCCTATGCATAATTTATGTTTTTTTACATAAGTATTTTGACATTTGCATATTGTACTTAATTCTCGCATCTTCGTTTCGACTTATGATTCGTATTCTCGCTTACATACTCGGACATATTCCGTACCGACCCCCCGTCTTGGGGGCCGCGTTCATGCCCGTGCATGTACGCCGCCTGGTGATCCACCCGCTTAGGACACCTATTCGGCTTTACGGGACCGCTCCTTCTTCCGGAGCTCATATATTTTGGTATATATTTTCTTGATGTATATACGTTATTATTCGTGGGTACGACGGGGCCCCGTCCCTCATATGATTTCGTTATTCTCGTTTAGAGGCGTGGATATGTACGTGGGTTATGGCTATGTCCGTACGTATATGTATATGTGATATGTTCGGGCGGTTCACCTCCACGCACTCCTTGCCGCTCGCCCCGTATATATGTATATGGATATATTGGTCCCGTGTGGCCTTTGTTGGTATTTTAACGCGTGTGGGTTAATTTTGGCTAGTAAGAAAATAGAGGAAACTCTGCCCAAATTTTATTAAATATTTGAGTTACTATTTTTGGGACTTTGGTACGTACGGGTGCCCAGGTCGGGCGCTAGTCACGGCCTACGGGGCTGGGTCGTGACAGTGAAACGTTGAAGAACAAGAATAATTAAAATAACAATAACTTACTTGATTAAAAATAATGTCGATCAATAAATAAGCACAACAGGATCAATCTTAATTGTCACCAAGAAATTCCCATAAACAAGGATTAAATAATAGAAAGAATATTTACGTAGGAACCCTAGCCTCCAAACTAGTGTTTTATGCCAAAGATAATTTTACAATGCTCTCAGTTGGCTTTTTAAAAGAACTGGAATAGCAAAAATCGTCAAAGTCCAAGTTGAACCTGGAGCTTTAAATCGAAAACCTTCATCGCGAACGCTAAATGTTTCAACCTTAACGCGAACGCGTCCCACATCACCCTTCTTGTCAGCACGAACAAGCGTGGTTTAGACGAACGCGCGAGTCGGAAACGATAACGTGAAAATAGGTCGTTAAACGCGTGACTTACCTCGAACGGTGGAGAAACCGAAAATTTGATACGCTCAAATTACACCTATTAATAGTATAACGCGGACGTTGTCCAAATATAGTAAAATATGGTTGGGGTCGAATCCTTGTTACGAGAACAATATGTAGGCAATTCATTAGGAATTATCAAATAACAATAGCTAAATTTGAAAAGCATCAATGGTGGTTTTTGATAAGGTTTTGATAAAATACGAAAATATAAATTCTAGTCTGAAAGCAAGTAAATTGATCAATGGCCATAAGAATGGAATAAAGGAAACTACTTCTCAAGTAACAATCCAATATATTTCCACGAATTATAAATAATAGCAAGTTTATTTTATTTAGCCTCGGATAATGACTCTAAATTAACTTCTCCCGAAGATTGACTAGACTACCCAATTGAAGATCCCTCGAAGCAATTAGGAGCATTAAGAACACCCGAATATGGTACGCAAGTGGTATCGCCTATTCCTATGTCAATTTCCATTAGATGAGGGTTAACGCCCAAATTCATGTTAATCTATCCTATCTTAACCCTCTTCTTCCCCCCCCCCCCCCCCAACAAAGCCAATGGGCCGACTCTCCTAGGGTTAGCTACTCCCTTCTAGAAACGTTGAAGAATAAAGAATAATTAAAATAACAATAACTTACTTGATTAAAAATAATGTCGATCAATAAAACAAGAGTATTGGATACGACCCGACCCGAGCGCGGCGGTGTCCTATATGGACACCCATTACATACCCACGATGTATCCAGCCACCAGCAAAATTAAATTCCGTTTCGACATACATAAATCCATACGTATGTAAATACGTCGCGCGAACATATATATATACACATACTAACTTGTACATAAGCCGTTAGGGCTAACATAATAAACGGAATTACTCAACTCGCAGGGATACTTGCTTACCAAACAGTTAAAACCCACAATCCACAAACATGTCTACGTCCTCTAACATACGAATGTAATCAAAAGACGGGACGATACCCCGCCGTACCCAAATAACCAAAGGTACAAATAAGTATATGAACAACAAAGATATATACCAAAAGTATCGGCTCCGGATCAAAGGAGCTCCTCGTATGTGATTTTTGTCCTAAACTCGTGGCGTATCACGCGCGCGTACGTATGCGGGCATGGAATGCATAACCGAAGAACGTGGGGTCGACGAAGGTGTACCGAGTATGTAAAGCAGAAAATATAACATACATAATCATAATGATCGAGTCAAATATGCAAAATCATAATTACGAGACAGAATCGGATTCGTAATTGGAGTTAGACTTACGAGTGTACCGACAAGATCGTAATATGTCGGTTTAGTTTTATTTCAGTTTCGGACGGACTAGAGGTAGAAATGTGGTCGAGGAAGCACAATGCAAAGCATATTCCAACGCAGTATGATTACAAATCGTCAAAGATAATCCGAGGAGTACGGAGGTTTAAGTGAGGCATCCTCGTGGCTTGTCTCCGTAACTCGGGTGAGTATTTTTTAATCGAGTAATCCTTGGAATCGGACGTACAAAAAATGTGACAGATGTTCCATGAATCGAGTCCGTGGACATGTTAAATGTGACGGAGAAGGTCCTTGTCCAAATCGTAGTTCGGATCATTTTGCAGTCATAAATATACGTACATACATATCATAAATCGATCCCGCCTTAATGCGGACGCGAGGGAAGTGTAACCCGACCCTCGTAGTACGGGACGCGGTGGACGGAATTGATCATATCAAATGCCATCCGCCGCCATCCCCATAATATCACATAATCGATCGTAATCGAAACATAAGTACACGCACGGGTCCCGCCCGCACGTCCGAGGGACGCGGTGAACAACGCGGTGAAGTGCACGAATCACGCGAATATTTAATGCCCGGGCGCAGTGAAGGAAGCATTGAGGCATCCACGAACAGATCCATGAGAAACCATATGCATACGGACCAATATTCGGAGAACGAATGGGAAATAGTCCGGACGGTAGGTCAAATCGAGGGAGTAGTCGGTTATATCGAAGTGTTGTCCGATCGTTCCGGATGTCGAATAACGTCAAGATTCGTAAAGATAGTCATAATACTTATTAGTTAGCGAGACGGAAACATAACTAAGAATTATCTATGAAGAACGAACGTAGAATAAATCAATTTGAGCCATAACGAGAAGTATCAGTGAGTTTTGTGGACCTCCCACCCGATCACGTTGATATACATAAATGATGGATAAAAATCTTGGGGTCGTCCCTAATCATTGTAGGGTGTTCTAACTCCATTTATGGAAATTACATACTCGTAGTGTTTTATCGACAAAAGGTGAAGAAACGTTTCAATTTTACCGAATGGTTTTTAGCTATTTTCAATCTCGGAGTGTGAGAAGCAATGCGATTGAGGCTCGCTTTTCAAGCCTATTACACTTAGAACATGCCAACGAATGAAGGGCAAGACTTTACATACCTTTGTTGTGCCTTACGCCCGTCCAATTTCAATTCTATTTTCGTCAAAATTGGTTAAATGGTCACGCTTATTGCATTACTATTCATGAGAGTTAACATTTCACTCTTGGGTTTATACTTAGCTACCGAAATTTCGGCAAAGACCCCCCTATAAATGTGACGCCCCGAGAATTTGACTCGGCTTAGATAACCAACAACAAGCCAACGACAACACCAACAACAACAACAAGTACTACAAAACACAATATAATACAACTGTCTTCTTCTTATAATGCAATCGCTTTCATTCCGACTTCAAATTTCAAACCATCACCATCGTACTCACATTCATTACTAATCAAAATCATTACAATGCCATACGGAAGAGTTTCATAATATTTCTACAATATATATACAAAGTATACAAAATATACAAACTTTCCAACATAAGGCCCTAATTCTTCCAACACTTCCAAATCAATGCAAACTTACATCATTTTTCCTCTCGTTTAGATTATAAAAATCATAACAACATATCTAACATATCAAACAAAACAATTCATCACTATCTCCAATTCTTCCATAGCCACGGCCAACATCCATATTTTCCAACTCAACCCAATTTATTCAACTTTCATTTTCAATATAAATTTCACAACAACCACAACTATAATACAACACAAAATTCAACATAACTTCCATGCACAACCATGCACACACACACGGCCATATGTATATATACACACACACGGCTCACACACCACACATTCACAATTCCATGCTTTTCATTCAATTCCACATACCATAACATATATATAACCTTCCATAACACAATAAAAACATGAAATCCTTACCTTTTCCAATAAGTACTCCTTTCCACCAACGTCACTTTCCCGCCAAACTAATTATACCAACTTGTAGAGCACCTTGAGCTTAGTAGGAATATAAGAAAATTACAATTTTTGGAACCAAGATTGAAGGGCTAGGAATTTTTTTCTTTCTTTCCTTTCTCTTTTCTCTTTTCTTTTCTCTAGAGCCGACGGCTCCCTCTCTCTTTTTCTTGATTTTTCCTTTTGTTTTTTCTTGAAACTTCTAGGCATATCATACATATATGTATATATTATGAAGCACATGACCATCACATACCCCACTTAATGGGTTTGGGCCAAGGCCATATGGCCGGCCACCCCTCTCTCTTTGGGCCTTAATTTCATTTTTTTTTGAGCCCAATAACTCATGAATCATATTTTGCAAATTCCCGAAACAAATTTCCAAAATTTCAATTTTGCCCATAGGCCTTCTCCATTGTTTTCCGCATTCAAACTTCCATAACCGACATGCACATACTAAGAAAAATCCAAACTTGACCTCATTCCTTACAAGTCAAGGTAAATTCCAAGTTTTCCAAATACGCAAAATTGCCGGATGTAACAGTATCAATCTTAATTGTCACCAAGAAATTCTCATAAACACGGATTAAATAAAAGAAAGAATATTTACATAGGAACCCTAGCCTCCAAACTTGTATTTTATGCCAAAGATAATTTTACAATGCTCTCAGTTGGCTTTTTAAAAGAACTGGAATAGCAAAAATCGTCAAAGTCCAAGTTCTGCTCGGACTGGGCCTGTTATATCCCGTATTTTTGTACATCGGGATATTTTAAGCTAATCGCGATAAGTTTAAGACAAGACTATTTTGGGATACGAGGTAGAGACTTTTAACCTCCGATTTTATTTTAATGCACAAGTTGCTTAAGGGGCCGTGTGGGCCCCACCCATGGCATGGCCAAATTTGATTGGCTCAAGCCATGAGTGGGACACATGTCCAGCCTATGGACATCTTATATATAGTAAGTTGATGACTCATTCATCAACCATCTACTCATTTGTTCATCTTGCACAGAAAAAAAGATAGAGATAGAGAAAAAATGGCTCTCGGCCATGGCCGAGCTTTGAGGGAGTTTTCAAGCTTTGATCCAATTAATTATCTTGGTGTTTCTAATCAAATGAAGGTTATGGAACCAAGGATTAATCATGGAAGGGCAGCAAGGATCCTTGTCCTTTTAATTTGTAAATTCTAGCCTATTGAAGGGTTAAGTGCTAAGGTAAGAGTTGATCACTTCTTATATGGTTTAGGATGAGTTTGGATGCGTTATGAATATATATATATATATATATATATATGTGAATTGAATGTATAAAATTGTGTATGTTGATGTTGGAAAGCTGTCCAAGCCGTGTAGGGGCTGTTTTAAGGGAAGATAGTGAATCTGTTTTAAGGGAAGATAGTGAATTGATTTCACTTGATATTTTGGTTGTTATTGTTATGGATTTTATGATGAGAATGAAGGGTTTAATGGTTCAAGTTGGAGTTGTAATGGTTCAAGAAGCTAAAATGATGTTAATATAGTTTCTTGCATTTATGTGAATGATGTTGTTAACGTGTGGTTGTTGGTATAGTTTATGAATTTGGAAGAAAAGAATGTGTTGTTGTTATTCTTGTTGAACTTGGAAGATTGCATGTTGTATTGTATGTTGGTTGGGCTGTTTGGAATAATGTGCGGGTTGTCCGAAGTGTTCTCGAGTCGTGTTTGAATAGTCGCGGGTTGATACTTGAATGTATGATTAGTGATGCGACTTGGTTATATGTGGTTGGTTTGAATATAAGGTAAACGTCGTCTAATTATCTAGAAAGGAGTTACTAACGTTAGAATACGTTTTGAATCTCCCCGTAACTTAACCGTAGTTCTTGACGTCTTAATATAGGTTGAGGTACTATTGGGCAACGTATACGTGTTGTGTTGCGAGTAAACGCTAAAGGTATGTAAAGCCTATCCCTTCTTTCTTTTGGCATGTCCTAGATGTAAGTAAGATAAGATATGAGCTTTGGGGTAACTCTATTCATAAGTTCAGTATGATTTATAATTCTTATTCACTTCTTGATATTAAAATTCTTAATGTAGTCGAGCTATTGCCCTCGAGTCTTTTATATGATTGGATAGTAAATGATGCATAAAGAGTTCCTATTCTTAAGGGATTCTATAATGAATAACGTCCTTAACTTTCATAAGCTGTCTCGTATTGGTTTGATACATGACTATGACCCCTGAGACTTTCCTTAATATAGTTTGTAATGACATTTAGAGTGTTATATCCCGTATTTTGTACCTTGGGATAATCCGAGCTAACTGTGAGAAGTTAGGACAAGACTATTTCGGGATACGAGGTAGAGACTTTTAACCACGATTTTGTTTTAAGGCATAAGTTGCTTATGATTTTATTGGTATGGAATATTAAGGAAAATTTTGGGTTAAGAGTGAATTATGGAAAGTTAACATTTCATGAAATAAGGGCCAAGTGGCCGTGCATAGTGGAGTGGGCCATGGGCCACATGTGTTAATTATATATGTGTATTAGATGATAAGTAAGACTAGTAGTCATATTTTTTTTTTTTTAACACTTAGAAGCTTAGAGAAATATTGAGAAGCTTGGAGAAAAATAAAGAGGCCATTCGGCCATGGCAACAAAAATGGAGGACCATGAATAGTGATAAAAAAAATATTTTCTTCTAGGTTTTCAACCAATTGGAAGGTCCTAATTAACGTGGGGTAATTGTTGAAGCAAGCAAACCATTCATTTTTGCAAGCACAAACTCTAGCCAAGTTGAAGAACTAAGTGATAAAGGTAAGGTTTAATCCTCTTTTTCATATGTTATGGATGATTTGTACATGTTGTAGTGTGTAGAATTGGATGAAAATCATGAAATCTTGGATGTTGGTGTTGAACCGTGGGTGTTGAGTTGTGGCCGTGTATATGTTGTGTGTTGTGTGGGAGTGAAGAACTAATTTTATTTAGTATGCTTGGATGTTGTGTTGTGGATTCTATGATGTAAAATGAAGGTTTGATGATCCAAGTTGAAGTTATAATCGTGTGGGCTGATTTGGAAGTTAATGTGATTTTAATGTAGTCTCTTGTATTTATGAAGACGAAGTTGTTAACGTGTGGATTGTTGATATAGTTTGTGAATTTGGAAGAAAGAAATGTGTTGTTGTTGTTCCTATGGAAATTGAAAGGTTTCGGGTGGCATTGTATATTGGTTGGGTTGTTTTGAATATTGTGCGAATTGTTTGAAGTGTTCTTGAATATTGTTTGAATGGTTTTGGATTAGTACTTGAACATGTGAGCATTGATGTTGGCTTGATTATATGTGGTTGATTTGAGTGTAATTGGAATGTTGTCGAATTATGTAGAAAGGAGTTACTAATGTTAAAATACGTTTGGAATTACTTATTGATGTTGTTGGTATGGTTGTTGGTATTGTAGTTGATGATTTGGCCGAGTTGAATTCCCGGGGTTGTTGAATTTATAGGGGAAATGCTGCCCAAATTTCTGTAAATAAAGTGCTAGCTTGGAATTGGGTTCCTAAGTACTTATGACTAATGTTTGGTGTCTAACGACGTTATTGTAGATCTTGAGAAGGCGAGACTTAAGTTTGGATTAGCTTAGGAAGCGGACAAGGTATGTAAAGCTTACCCTTTCTTTCTTTTGGCATGTCTTAGTTGTAAGTAGGCTATGATACGAGCCACGGGGTAACTCTATTCTTGCGATCCGAGCATGTTTACGATTCTTATTCATCTCTTAATGTTGGCATTCTTAATGTAGTAGAATTATGGTCCTTACGTCTTTTGTATGATTGGATTTCAAATATTGTATAAAGAATTTTACTCCAAAAGGATTTTATGTTGAAAAATGTCCCTAACTTTCGTAGACGGAACCGGATCGCTTCGATATGTTCGTAGAAAGTCCTAAAGTGGATAATGTCCGTAACTTTCATATATGGTCTCGGATTGCTATGATATGTTCGTAAAAGTGTTCTATAATGGAAGATGCCCGTAACTTTCATAGGCGGGCTCGGATTGGCTCGATATGTGTTTATGATCCCTAAGACGTTATATGACATGTTTCGTAATGATATTTCAAGAGTCTTAAGTGTGACTATTATTTGGATACTCGAGCGTTGATTTGTCTACTTATCTATCGAGTACGAGATGATGATTTGTATGCATATGGTTTCTCACTACTCGCTCGTGCGAGCCGTTATTACTTCTTTCATCGCGTCCCGGCCAGGGCATGTATTCGTGCAACTCCCGCATTATTCACCGCGTCCCTCACTAGAGGGCCTGGGGCACGTTATTCACCGCGTCCCTCACTAGAGGGCCGGGGCATGTTATAGATATGATGATGGCGCCAGCCCACAGGATGGGCCAAGTATGATATACATGATGGAGACAGGATCTCCTTTACCGAGTCCCTCATTAGAGGGCCGGGACACGCTATTCATCGAGTCCCTCACTAGAGGGCCGGGTACGGTATGTATATATATATATATATATGGCAAAATACATCAAATGACCCCTGAACTATACTCGAAATGTCGAATTCACACTCAAACTATACAGACGACCTATTACATACCTGAACATCTAAAAAGTGAATTTAATACCACCCTACAAGCTAACGTGGCACAAAATAAAATAATAATTAATAAGTGGCGCGTTTTTTATAAAAATTTATTTTTTATTCCATTTTTTCTTAAAATAAATGTTTTTGTACCCCCCCCCCACCCCCCGCCCCGCCCCGCCCTCTATCACTCCAAACCCGCTCCACCTCTCTTTCTTCTTCATCCCGGCACCCTTCACCCCTGCTCCTTTTTTTTTTTTTTTTACATTCTCTCTCTCCTCCCTTCACGCCTGCTCCATTCCCCCACCACGTTGCTGCCCCGCCCCATCCCTCCATCTTCACGCCAAACCACCCCCACCCCCAAACCCCTCCCTTTCTTCTTCACCATACCTTCCATCACAAATAATCACATTGCCACCATCAATTTCACCATCCTCACCTGACCCACCATTAAAAATTAAAACCCAGCACCATTAATATAAATATCTCAATCAATTTTTGTTGATTAGGATAGTAATACAAAAAAAAAAAGAAAAAAAAAAGAACATGAATCTCGATGGTGGTGATGGCATCTTTGTTTATAGCTAATAAATTTGATGGTGGTGATGGAATTGATGATTGGGTTTGGGGATGGTGATATGCCACCGGTGATAATGGAGGTTTTGTAATGAGCGGGTGGGGGAAGAGGAGCGGGTTGGGGGGGCGGGGGAGGGGGGGGACCAGCAGCAGCAACAGCACAGGTGGGGGGGGGTGCAGCAGCAGTAGCACATTGAATAGTCGGTGCTGCTGAAAAGCAGCAGCAAATTGAATTTTGGATGGGGTAATGTAATTTCAGTGGTGAATTTAGTTGCAGATCTTGAATTTATGGTGATTGTTTGCAATTTCTTATAGTGGCAGTAGTTGTGAAGCAATTTAACGGTTGATTTGGTTGTGGGTGGTGACATTTGTGGTTAATTTTTTTATTTTATGGTGGTGGGTTTGATGGTTGGTTTGACGGTGGTGATGGATATAGTAGTGGTGAAATTGATTGTGGTAGTAGTGGCGGATATGGTGGTGGTGAAATGGGTGGTGGAAAATTTGGTGGTGGCGGATATGGTTGTGGTGAAATTGGTGGTGGGGGTGGTGGGTTTTGTAATGAATATAGAAGAAAAGGAAAAAGAAAATAGTGCAAATTAAAAAGAAAAAAGAAAAAGTACTGAAAATAATAAAATTTATTTTATTTTCACGTGGCGCTGACGTGGCATGCGCGTGTGGAGCACCACACGCTGTGAAAGTGGTATAATACCTTGCAGAGTGGTCTTAAATATACTTTTTAGATGTTCAAGTGTGTAATAGGTCGCATGTATAGTTTGAGTGTGAACTCGACATTTTGGATGTAGTTTAAGTGTCATTTGATGTATTTTGCCATATATATATATATATATATATATATATATATATATATATATATATATATATATATATATATATATATATATATATATATATGACGGCATGATGATATGATGACATGATGATATGATGATTTTATTTACCGCTTCCCTCACTAGAGGGCCGGGGCACGTTATATGTTCATGTATATGATGATTTTACTCACCGAGTCCCTCACTAGAGGGCCGGGACATATTATACATGCATATGTCTATGATGATTACTTACTTATGTCACTCAGTCCCATAATGAGCTGGATATGATTTTGATACGCATGATTCATGTTTCAAAGGCAAGCCTTGTGGTTTCTGATTACTGTATTTCATGCTTTACATGCTCAGTACATATTCCGTACTGACCCCCTTTCTTCGGGGGCTGCGTTTCATGCCACACAGGTGTATACAGATGAGAAGAAGATGTTCCAGCTGGGTTGGCGAGCTCCATTTCCTCCGAGTCTTTGCCGAGTCAGAGTATCTATGTTATGGCATCTTGAGTTATGTTAGAGACTTTGCAGACAGAGTCACGTATGTATCATGTCAGTCTTGTAAGCGGCTCTGTAAGCCGATGTGTCATTATGCATTTTGTTACAGATTTCATATGGTTACAGATTTTATTTGATTTGAAAAAGACGAAAAGTATGTTGTTCTTTGAAAAGCTTTCATTATACATTCATGTCATGATTTAAGGGCCCAGTATGATTATGAGTGTCACGAGAATCAGCGGGTTCGCTCGGCCCTAAGTAAGGGTTGGGTGCCCATCATGCCCTATCAAGTTAGGGTGTGACAAATTGGTATCAGAGTAGTTCGTCCTAGGGGTTGTCTGCAAAGTCGTGTCCAGTAGAGTCTTGTTTATGGTGTGAAGCGCACCACATTTATAAACAGGAGGCTACGGGGCATCTAGGGTGGTTACTCTTCTTTCACATCTTAGATCGTGCCATAGAGCCAAGTCATAGGGAATGAGATTCCTTACCCTGATCTTTGATTTTAGCGAAAGAATGGCATCGACGAAGAAAGTGACAAGCGATATTGGAAGTTACAAAGCACGCGAGTAAGCAAAGGTATGAAAGATATATGTCGGGTAAGATATTGAAGTACGATTGAAATACAAGTTGAAGATTAAAAGGGAAAGTAAACAAGAAAGTGTAACAGGTGCAGTTTGAGTTGGGCATACGAGGTATGTTCGTCATTTTCGTACTGTTGCTGATATTGATAGCCCTGTGTGGCTGTGATATGATATGATATATATATACATATGTTGGCCCCGTGAGGCATTGTTGGTATTTCCTGCGTGCAGGGTTTGAGATAGTAACAGTTACAGAGGAAACTCTGCTGAAATTTTCGTAGAAATAAAGAGAGAATGAGATATAGGTTTGTAATACGACTTGAAAGGTCGTTCCGATAGTAATGATAAGACTTGACTAAGCTACAAGTACGGCTAACATCGAGAAAGGAGCTAATTGCTGAATTAAGGATAACAATAATTAGAAGGTCGACATCGATATGGTAAAAAGAATTTGGAGAGGGCTTGTAATCCTAAGAGATGATTCAGAAAAGGGCTGGTGAATCTTGATGAAGTGTTATTTAAGGTACCGACTGAATTGATAAGCAGGGATGAATTATGACGAGGTTATAGTTAAAAGAAGTAATGGTATGATTAAGACAAGAGTATAGAGGAAAAGAATTGTGACGGATATGAATGTATTGATAAGACAGCTTGTGACGTATTAAGGATAAAGTTGATCAGAAAGGGTAAAGGGTTAAGAAGTGTTACATTACAGGATTGATTACGAATAAGATATAATGTGAATATAAAGGGGGATTGTTATGAAAATAAGTAAAGCCTAGTGAGAAAGTGGCCAAAGCTATGATGTGATCTATGTAGCTAGAACTTAAAGGCAAGTGTGAAACGAAAAAGCGAGCTATAGAATGAACAAGGAAGGCTTATCGAGTTCTGTAGGGAAAGCTTGGAATAAGGGTTATATAATAACGAGAATGATAGGGAGCATAGGAAAAGCAAGGGTAATTGGAAGAAGGAAATAAAAAGAAAGCGAGATAATAGTGTAGTAAGAGACCCTTTCTAATTCGGAGAGGGATGTGTTATGAGAACGTTTCGAAATCTGTTAAGACTTCAACTTACTCCAGATTACGTGATGAAGGTCATGCGGTGAGGTGGACGCGATCATACTAGCATTAGAGCATCGCATTTCATCAGAGTCCCAAAGTTAAGCGTGCTGGAGTGGGAGAAATTTTAGGATGGGTGACCCCACAAGTGTACTAAAAGTTCTATAAAGTCAGACGCAGGAGAGCCAAATGGGAAGCTAGAGTATTCTAAGGGAAATTAGAATATACAGAGTGGGCGGAAACCTTAAGAGGTCGCGTAGGCCGAGGCGAACTAGACCGGTGAAGAGAAAGAAGGTGCATCACAGCTCTAGAATTAGGGTGAGTTTGAATGGCATTTAGAAATATCTTGTAAGTGAAATGGTAGTAATTATATGTGTACGTATGTATATGATATCCCGTACATGGCTATATCAGCGAATATGTGTATTCCGGCAACCAACGTGGCGTTATATGGGAGGCATTAATCGGATAGGGTAACGAAGTTCAAGTGAGAAGAAAAATAAAAGGCACGAATGTTACAAGGCAAGCTGATGCTGTTTTCCCTATAGGATAAGCTTGGGAAGTACTAACACAATGATATTTGGAAAAGAAAGAAAGTGACTAGGTGAACGGTACGGGGTTGAGTAGATGAATGGCGAGGGAATCAGAATGTCTGAATAAAAGTGCCGCCTTATTGGGATCGGAATGCGGACATAGGGCAAAGTATAATCGGATAATAGTATAAGTACACCCCTTAAAGGGGGGAAGCGGGTGCGAGAGATGTAAGTGCAAGGTGGAGATAACCAACACTACAATATATTCGATACGGATGCTCGAGCTGCAAGTAAGATTCCTTGCCGAGACAAGTTAGTAAGATCCAAAGCCAGCAAAAAGGGTAGAAAATAGGATGATAATCGAGATAGTACGGACAATTAATTGTGGAGATCTTAAATGATATGACATTGGGAAGTGGGTGCTTATAAAGGGAGAGAATGCGACAAGGGAAAGTAACGAGTAACTTACGGAGACATGGTGAAAGAAATACTGTTATGCTGGATTAGAGGCTAAGATGTGGGCGATAGAGTTATTCGCTAATGATACTGCGACCTAAAAGTAGCAAAGGAGAAAGATAGAAGACCTCCTATAGGAGGAAGTGGGAAAACCAAAGGAGTGAATAAAGGAAGGGAAAGGAGTATGACAAAATAGGCTATAAGCGAATGTTAGTGCGGAGGGAATATGTGAAATAGCATGAACCAGGAAGAGGAAAAACCGTGACTAAGATTGAGTATACCTTATACAGGTCGTGCAATGGTAGTTATGTTACCTATGGATACTTATGTGCTAGGGATGAGACCAAGCAAACGCTTAATGAGAAAAGTTTAGATTCAGTAATAACGACATGGTTACGAGATTTTGGGTGCATTAAGGAAAGATGTAATGATGGGTCAAGCTGAATTACCGAGATAGAATTTGTACTGAGGATAAACAGGACATGGCTATGGTTGAACCAAAGATCTATTCCGATACCGGTTGTAGGATAAGAGAGGCGAAGACAAGTAAAACATAAGAATCAGTGAAGTCACACTAAGGTATTTGTCACGACCCGACCTACGGGCCGCGACGGGTACCCGAGGCTGACCACCGAGCACCCCTCATTCTATTGCTTAACCTGTCTTTATTCATTTCTCTTATCGTTTATAATCATAAAAAGCGATTTTCATATAGAACATACTACTTATATACCGTAGGCCCTTTGGGCTATCAAAATAATAATAATATACATAGGCTTTCATTTACATAATGACTATGGGACCATACTATCCACACATACGTATCTACGAGCCTCTGCCCTGAACAACGAACATATGGACGGACGAGACCCCGCCGTGCCCAAAATACATGTACACAAAATCATGTCTCAAAATAGCACCTCCGAATAAAGGAGGGCTTCCGCAACACCGCTTCTTCTAGCTGCGAGAATCTGCACGTCTCCTCGTCTACTCCAGGGCATGAACACGGCGTCCAAAAGAAGGACGTCGGTACGAATATTGTCTTGGGTATGTAAAGCATGAGCGAAGAATGATGGAGAAATATAACGGTAATAAATGAAATATCATAAGATGGGAGACATTAACATTCTCTTCATAGTACTTACCCTTTTCGTAGGGACGTTCCCTGTTCTATTTCGTACTCGTATACATACATTCATATCTTTTACTTACTTACCTTTCATATCTATTCTCTTGTCATACTCATGCTCGTATCCCGTGCTTTGCATATACGTAGCCCTTACTCAGCACTTACATGGTATTAGCATATCCGTGCTCTAATCGCTGTCATATACATAGCATACTCGTACTCGTAAAGATGTCATATACTTATCTCGTTCGTACTCACATGGACGTGATGCATATGGCATAATCATACATGTAACATAATCATACTCATGAAAATATCATACATGTGTCATAATCGTATTCATATAGGACGTTATCATTCGTACTCGTACTCATATAGATTAGCATCATTCGTACTCGCCCTTCGGCTCGATGGGATCGCTAACATACGTACTCGGCCCTCTTGGCTCGATGGCATTACTGGTATACGTACTCGGCCCTCTTGGGCTCGATGGGATCCCCGATACGCGTACTCGGCCCTCTTGGGCTCGATAGGCTTAGCAAAGATACGTACTCGGCCCCCATGGGCTCGATAGACTTGATGGCATTCGTACTCGGCCCTCTTGGGCTCGATACATACATATATACATATATATCACATAGGGTATCATGACCTTAACATATTTAGTCATCATCTTGCATTCATCATAAACATACATACATTTATCATAATGTCGCGTCTATTTATACACATTTGATCATTATACGTATTCGGCCTCATAGGCTCGACAACATATCGTATTCGGCCACGAAGGCTCGATCACATCACATACATCTCATATCGTACATGCATCATCATATCGTCATAATACATATATTTGTGCATAGACACCCTATACTTCATATACTTGTCATCATACATTATCGTAGGTTCATCGCTATCATTTATTTCATGAACATATTATTCTTTCATCTTTAATCGAGTCATAATCGCATCGTAAGCATATCATATTTTGGCATTCTTACATCACATGCACTATACCTATCCTTAACACATACATTTGAACTCAAGACGTCTACATTTATATCGGGGTGACATACGGTCGTGGACCCCGACTCCGTTATGGAACATTCTTACGTATTCTGCCTCACCTTAAAGGAACAAGCATAAGGTGAGTGGCATAATGATCAATGCCATTAGATTACCTATATAGCGTCATTAGCGTCTTAGGAGCATCATACCATAGACTATAGCATCTCTAGTCTTTAGCTTACTACCATCATTATCGTTATCATGCTCATAGCTTATCTCTTATCTCGTATGGCTATCCGCGAGTGAGGGCTCGACTTTCTTGAAGATGGAACATTCGTAGTAAGGAGGAATTTCATGCCATAGAAGTCATGCCTTAGAAAGAGAGGGCTAAGCTTTACATACCTTTGTCGTTTAGCTTATCCTATTGCTTGCTCGTTCTCCTTTAATGCTCTCGTTTACCTTGATATGGAATTCGTATCAACATTAGCTATATAATCGTGGAATCATACTTACTAAGGCCGTAGAAATTTGGGCAGCATCTCCTTTGTTTATACTACTTTCCGCCATATTCCATATCAACTCCCAACATTCACAACAACAATCATAATACCATACTCAACAATCGTCACTCATTTATGTTATTCACATTTCCCAATTCTACTCTAATTCTTCAAAATCATGACTAAGCCCATTACCACATTCTATCATGTCCAATGCTCATTTCATGCTCTAGATATCATTTATAACGCATTTATAATCTCTACATATCCATTTTCGTGATTCATTTCAACTACCAATTCAAGATGACATTATTCTTCCATATCTAACCCATTTCATGTATTCTTTTGTAATCCAAGTGTTTCAACTTTATAATACTCTTAACATTATGAAAATACTATAAAACATACCTTGGATGATGGAGGAACAAGCCTTAGATGATAATACACCCTTTGCACAAAACCCTAGTTTCACCTCCCTTGGATTCTCTTGATTTAGATGATTTCCATGAGGTTTCCTTCACTTGATTCACTTGATTTCTTGTTGTTGATCTTTGATTTCTATGGTTTTCTTGTGGGTGAGATACTTGGAAGGTTCTCTAGAGGTGTGGAGAGGGTGGAAGTCGTGTATGGAAATGAATAAAATGAAGTGGGCATCACTTATATAAACTTAGAACATTTCAGCTGTCGGGACTTCCACGGACGGTTCCACGGTCCGTGGAATCCAATGTTGGTCGTGGAACTGGTCGTGGTTCACGACCAGCCAGACCTCTCTTCTGCTGCCCATTCCACGAACCATTCCACGGTCCGTGGAATATTATATGGGCCGTGGAAGTGGTCGTGGAAATCCCGTTGCTTCCGCCAAAGTTGTTCCCGTCGTTTCGTTCGATCTCCGATCCTTATGGAACCTTCTCAACACTTGTTTATCACTTTATTAACAATCTAGGAGACATTATAACTCTCTCCACAACATACCTAAGGCATCATTAACTCAATACCCGTAGTTTCGTCCAACGCACTAACTTATAACATCGATTCCCTTAACAACTTTCTCACTTTACTCGGATGTCTTTGGAAATCTTAATTAGGACTACCAATTTCTCTTCCTTGCTCATCTAACCCTCATATTCATCACGCCCTTCGTGAGTCTACTCACTTGTACGCCAAGGGAAATTTTCCAAGGTGTAACAGTATTTCTTGGGGCTACTTTGAGCACCTTCGTATATTCGCGTAAAGATTGCAACATCATATGTGACAGGAAAGTTGAGAGCAAGATCTGAGCAAAGGGACGACAGAAGAGTTTGAATTAAAGATAAAGAGATGACACGAGATAATGTGCCTAGAATGCTACAAGTTGAGCTAAGGGGATTGTAAGACGATTTAGGCAGGATGGTCAAAACTAACTGATCGCTAAGAGATGGTGAATTTATATGCCAATTTTTGTCAGAATTATGTCAGCTTATGATAGTTTAAGCAGGGAGCGGCTATTAGCAGCTCAGAGTCGACATAAATCATATGCAGATAATCGACGTCGACACTTAGGTTCCCAGATTGGCGAATGAGTATGCTTGAAGGTATCACCCATAAAAGGTTTACTGAGATTCAACAAGAAGGAGAAGTTTAACCCGAGATATATTGGACCTTATTACATTGGTCATAAGGCAAGAAGGTTACGTACTAAAGACGTGGCTTTTGTTAAGGTATTGTGGCGGAACAACAACAGGGAGGAGATGACTCGAGAAGCCGAAGAGGAGATGAAGAAAAAAATATGATTGGAAGATGAGATTGCATGCTATGGTAATAAAGGAACCCCCCCCCCCCCCGAGATCCTTATAAGACCTTATGCGACTAGTTGAACATTCGAGGACGAATGTTCTAAAGGGGGGAAGGATGTTATATCTCGTATTTTGTACCTTGGGATAATCCGAGCTAACTGTGAGAAGTTAAGGACAAGACTATTTCGGAATACGGGGTAGAGACTTTTAACCACAATTTTGTTTTAAGGCATAAGTTGCTTATGATTTTATTGGTATGGAATATTAAGGAAAATTTGGGGTTAAAAGTGAATTATGAAAAGTTAAAATTTCATGAAATAAGGGCCAAGTGGCCGTGCATAGTGGAGTGGGCCATGGGCCACATGTGTTAATTATATATGTGTATTAGATGATAAGTAAGACTAGTAGTCATCTTTTTTTTCAACACTTAGAAGCTTAGAGAAAAATTGAGAAGCTTGGAGAAAAATAAAGAGGCCATTCGGCCATGGCAACAAAAATGGAGGACCATGAATAGTGATAAAAAAAATATTTTGTTCTAGGTTTTCAACCAATTGGAAGGTCCTAATTAACGTGGAGTAATTGTTGAAGCAAGCAAACCCTTCATTTTTGCAAGCACAAACTCTAGCCAAGTTGAAAAACTAAGTGATAAAGGTAAGGTTTAATCCTCTTTTTCATATGTTATGGATGATTTGTACATGTTGTAGTGTGTAGAATTGGATGAAAATCATGAAATCTTGGATGTTGGTGTTGAACCGTGGGTGTTGAGTTGTGGCCGTGTATATGTTGTGTGTTGTGTAGGAGTGAAGAACTAATTTTATTTAGTATGCTTGGATGTTGTGTTATGGATTCTATGATGTAAAATGAAGGTTTGATGATCCAAGTTGAAGTTATAATCGTGTGGGCTGATTTGGAAGTTAATGTGATTTTAATGTAGTCTCTTGTATTTATGAAAACGAAGTTGTTAACGTGTGGATTGTTGATATAGTTTGTGAATTTGGAAGAAAGAAATGTGTTGTTGTTGTTCTATGGAAATTGAAAGGTTTCGGGTGGCATTGTATATTGGTTGGGTTGTTTTGAATATTGTACTAATTTTTTGAAGTGTTCTTGAATATTGTTTGAATGGTTTCGATTAGTACTTGAACATGTGAGCATTGATGTTGGCTTGATTATATGTGGTTGATTTGAGTGTAATTGGAATGTTGTCGAATTATGTAGAAAGGAGTTACTAATGTTAAAATACGTTTGGAATTACTTATTGATGTTGTTGGTATGGTTGTTGGTATGGTTATTGATGATTTGGCCGAGTTGAATTCTCGGGGTTGTTGAATTTATAGGGGGAAATCTTTAATTTCTGTAAATAAAGTTGTCACGACCCGGCCCCCGTGGCCGACATCGCGCCCTATTTGGACACCTAAACGGACTTTCGATCGAATCATTATAATTTAGCTTAGCTCAAATATCATACTCATCATTATTATTATGAAAATAAATACTATCTTAAGCGGTCGCGCGTGCAAGAGTGTCACATCAAAGTCGAGGGGCGGCGAATATACATCGCCGAACATATATGCACATATACAAACATAAGGGCCATTATGGCCACCACGACAAAACGGGACCGCATTCGGATGCAAATCATAAACAAGTACGAACATACATGGGACCCACGAACCCGCGCGTATGACTACGAGCCTCTACAAATAAAACGAGAACATATGACGGACG
>NW_026715443.1:0-19822 GCF_029784015.1 Lycium ferocissimum | reverse complement strand
ACCCAAATCTCAAATTTTGAGGGGAAATATTGACGATTTCTTAAAAAATAAACTTTTGCATGAAATGAACACTTTTTATTGCGGAAATCTAGACTTAAGCAATTTATGTCCAAAACGATTTATAATCATAAGGTAAACTATTAGAACCCGTAGGTAAACCGCAATTGAGCGGATCCTTAATACCGGGGTGCCGAACACCTTCCCCGGGGGATCACCAGAACCCTTACCCAGACTTTGGTAGATTAGGTTTCTTTTTAAATATTTTTAAATGATCCCTTTTCGAACTGATTTTCCTAATTTCCTAAAAATTAGGTGGTGACTCTAAAATATGTCCTTTAGAGCACCATTAAGTGGTTGGCGGATTTTTCAACTTTTCCGGTATGATTCACAACCGTACTTCCCCGGGACACCTCCCTCCTTTTATGAGGTATGTGCGAGTCGGTTAAACTTAGAAATTCCCAACGCTAGCTACAGTCAGTACTAACAATGTATGCGAGTATGTAAGGCATGAATAGTAACATGATAAGAGCATGAAGAACAGCATAAGATAAATGAATCATTTATACCTCATAACACCTCTTAAGACGTTCATCATGCTTAATCAACCTTTTACTAAAGAAAACATTCCACACATGGACATATAATGGTACCATACCCGACTATGTAGGCTCAGTGTCATCCATACCTGGCCATAACAAGGCTCGGTGTTGTCCATGCCCAACTGCAGTGGTGTGCGCGCAATAGATATCATACCCGGCCTTATAAGCTCAGTATCACAACATAGCTACATACATATATGACCTCCATAAGTATCCGAGAGAAACATTACAACACTATCAGGTTAACATAAAGTCGGTAAACCCCCGATTACTATTATGGAATCACCTTCATCCTCATCATCATTATCATCATCACTATAAGGAGCTTTTACCAAAAATATGTCAAGAATATTGAAAATCGTGAACTTCTAGCATTTCTAGCAAGAGAACATTGCGAATATCTTAGATGGCATCTCTAGAATTGAACTCATCATCATAATCGTTATCATTACTATCACAAAGAACATTATCAACAATATCATGAGAATCTCGAGAATTTTGAGCTTATAGCATTTATAGGCATAAGAATATTGTGGATATCACGTATAGGTTCACAATAAGGAGACCATACCTTTAGAAAGAAGGGTTATCCTTACATGTCTTTGTGACTCCTTATTTACTTAACGTTCTCCTCCAACGTCCGCAAAATCTACATTCAAGAGGATTCATACTAAGGTTAAGTCTCAATAACACCCTTAAGTTCAAACTAGCGTAATTGACAAGCTAACAAAATTTGGGCAGCACTTCCTCTATTTTATAGACTTCCACCATATTACAAAACAGCTCTCTAACAACAATAACAACATCCACAATACCATAATCAATTGGTTGCATTCAATTTAATCTCAAAACTCATTCTCATAATCAATTTATATCAACAACTTCAACACAACCCTTTGTACCCTTATATACAACACTTCCCCATCATCATTATTACCCTTCACAATAAGATTACACTTAAAGTATTCTAACAATTATAACTCTAGTTAGTCTACTCCTCATAATATCATCCAATCCACATTTGAGCTTCCTCTTTCACCTTCTTTCCTCAATCAAGTTGTTCAACAATCAAGCATTCTCAATAACATGAAATAGATGTGAAAAGTAACCTTTTATCATATAAGGATGAGCTTTATATCATTTATTCCACTTGAATGAAACCCCAACTTCAACACCAAGGAATTCTTGGATTCTACAACCCCTAGTAAGCCCCCAACACTTGAATCTCTTGATTTTTGCCTCTTGATCTTTGATTTCACTTGGGTTTGGTTAAATACATTTGGAAGAAGGTTCTAGAGCTCTCAAGAACTTGGGAAATGTTGAAAATGAAATAAAATGAGTAAGGGTCGGATATATATATAACTTAAAAACCTAGCCCGATTCGAATTTACAGTCAACTTTACGGACTGTAAAAATTATACGGTCCGTATAATTGGATCGTAAAATCCCACTAGTGGTTCACCCTTTTCTGGTATTGATTTACGGTGGAGGTTAGCCAGATATACAGTTCGTATATCCAACCGTAAAACCCACTTTTCCCCAAAACATATTCTTCGTCAATTGGTTCAACCTTTAATCCTTCCAATACCTACTAAACATGAACTTAACCCTTTATAACTATAAGATAAACTTGTCTAATCTCATTTAACCTTGATAACCCCCGTATCCAAGACTACAACAACTGACACACGACGAATCTCAAAGTACAAAACCATGAGGTGTAACAAACATAATATCTCTTGAGTGTGTCTATGTTAATAGCTTTGGTCCACTCTTGTCCGTCCATCTCGGCTAGGACTACGGCTCCTCCTAAAATTATTTTCCTGACCATGTACGGTCCTTGCCTGTTCACCGCAAACTTTCCCTTGTATTCTTCTTGATGAGAGAAGACTCGCTTGAGTACGAGTTGGTTGATTTAAAAGAGTCGGGCTCTGACCCGCTTGTTGAAGGCTCAAGACTTTCTTTGTCTATACAGCTGTCTGTGGCATACCACCACCATTCTTTTTTCATCTATGATGGCCAGTTGCTCATAGCGATTTTTGACCCATTCTGCATCATTCAGCTCTGCCTCTTAGATGATCCTGAGTGAAGGGATTTCCACTTCTGCGGGTATGACAGCTTCTGTACCATAGACAAGGAGGTATAGGGTTGCCCCGGTGGATGTCCGGGTGGTTTTCCTGTACTCCAACAAAGCATAAGGCAACTGCTCATGCCAATTCTTGTAATCGTCGATCATCTTTCTCAAGATCCTCTTGATGTTTTTATTAGTAGCCTCTACAGCTCCATTCATCTTTGGTCGGTAGGCGTAAAGTTTTGTGGGTTATCTTGAATTGTTCATAGATGTCCTTCATCAAATGGTTGTTCAAATTGGCACCATTATCTATGATGATGGTACACCAAAGCGACATATTAGATTGTTCTTGACAAAGTCAGCCACGACTCTCTTAGTCACCAACTTGTGAGAAGTTGCCTCCACCCATTTAGTGAAGTAGTCGTTGGTGACTAAATGAAGCGATGTCTATTGGAGGTTAGAGGCCTGATAGGTCCTACGACGTCCATTCCTCATGCTACGAATGGCTGCGTGCACCTCCTTCAACAGTTTTGTGGCCTCTTCAGCGTCCACATATCTGAGTAACCCAAGGTCAGGTGTCCTGTTGTACAACACTTCTTTGTTCAAAAAGAATCCATTGGCTAACCTCCAGATGGTCTTCTTCTGATTCGCTGAACTTTCTGGAGGGTATTCTCCCTTTTCCAGGTATGCCTTGATGTCGGCGTCTATGGTTGTCCATCTGGCTCGACTTCGACATGGGCGTGGTGAGCCTATTATTTCCTTAGTGTAATCTCTAGTGGATCCAAGTGAGTATTCTCAGGGTGCTGGATCATTGAGGCTACCGTAGCCAATGCGTCTGCAAACTCATTTTGAGCCCTCGAAGTATGCTTGAAATTGATGTTTTTGAACCTCCCACATAGTCTCTATACCAGATTCACATATGGGAGTATTTTAACATTTTTGGTTGCCTGATTTCCTTTAATTTGATTTATGAGCAAATTAGAGTCCCCGATTATCAACAACATGTATGTCTATGTCTAATGACATCCTGAGGCCAAGAATACATGCTTCGTATTCGGCCATGTTATTGGTACATCTGAAGTTGAGCTTTACGGCCATCGGGTAGTTTTGTCCTGTTTCTGCTATTAACACTGCCCTGATGCCTGATCCTTTTAAATTGACTGCTCCATCGAAGAACAGTCTCCAACTTGAGTATCGTTCTGCCACCTCTTCTTCCATAGCCATCACTTACTCATCTGGGAAGAAAGTCTGTAATAGTTCAAGTTTTTCATCGACGGGACTTTCTACCAGCAAGTCTGCTAGGGCTTGTCCTTAGATTTCCTTTTCCGCTACATATACAATGTCAAATTCTCTTAGTAGCATCTGCCATTTAGCCAATTTTCCTACGGGTATCGGTTGCCAGAAAATGCATCTCAATGGATCTATTCTGGATATGAGGTGAGTAGTGAACACCGACAGGTAGTGCCTCAGCTTTTGAGCAATCAAGGTCAGAGCACAAAAGGTTTTCTCTACGAGCATATAGCGTGTCTCGCAGGATGTGAACTTCTTGCTCAAATAGTAGATGGCATGTTCCTTTTTTCCCTCTTCATCATGCTGGGCGAGCATGCACCCGAAAGCACTTTTTGATACTAATAGGTATAGTCACAAAGGACTCTTTTGCCTAGGTGGTAATAGTACAGGAGGATTGGAGAGGTACTTCTTGATTTTGTCGAATGCCTCTTGGCATTCTTCCGTCCAATTTGTGGAGCGTCTTTCTTGAGAAATTTAAGGATTGGCTCCATAATCACAGTTAACTGGGCTATGAACCGCCCAATGTAGTTTAACCTTCCCAAGAAGCTCATGACTTCTTTCTTAGTCTTGGGAGGCGGGAACTCCTGAATTGCTTTGATTTTGGTAGGATCCAGTTCAATACCTCTGTGGCTGACTATGAATCCTAGCAACTTACCTGCATGCACTCCAAATACGCACTTTGCGGGGTTCAACTTCAGATTGAACTTGCGAAGTCTGTCAAAGAACTTGCGTAAGTGCGTGGTATGTTCTGAGTTTTTCCTTGATTTTATGATGACATCATCCACATACACTTCAATCTCTCGATGCATCATATCATGGAACAGGGCATTCATAGCTCTCATGTATGTAGCGCAGGCATTCTTGAGGCCGAACGGCATTACCCTATAATGGTAGACTCCCTAGGGGTGATGAAGGCTATTTTTTCTACATCTTCTTCGCTCATGAGTATCTGATGGTACCCGGCGAAATAATCCACGAATGACTACAGCTCGTGCTTGGCATAGTTATCTATTAGAATGTGGATGTTTGGGAGAGAAAAGTTATCTTTTGGACTAACCTGGTTGAGATCTCGATAGTCAAAAAAAGTTTAAAATCTTTATATTCTTTTTGGATACTGGTACTATGTTGGCCACCCAGGTGGGGTAGGATGTCACCTCCACTATCCTGGACTTGATTTGTTTCTCTACCTCGCCCTTTATCGTGATACTCATGTCTGGCTTGAATGACTGGGTCTTTTGCTTGACCGGAGAAAAGCCCTCCTTAATAGGCAATATATAGGCTACAATTTAAGTGCTCAACCCTGGCATATCTACGTATGACCAGGCGAAGACATCCACATATTCCTTCAATAGAACTACGAGCTCTTCTTTTTGTGGTGCTCCCAAGTGAGAACTGATTCGTGTCTTTTTGACATCCTCTTCATCACCGAGGTTGATCACCTCAATTTCATCCATATTTGGCTTCTTCTTATCTTCTAATTTTTCCAACTCTTCTACCAGTGCCCCTGGTATTATTGTCACTTCATCGTACTCCTCGTACCCCTGTTGACTATTTCTCTCATTTGTTTCACGACACGTCATAAAATTTTCGATTGTTAAGTTATTGTTATTACTGAAAAAGTGAGGCAAAGTAGAGTTAGGTTTATTATTGTTCATTATGCGAGGTTTATTTGAGAAACTTTTTATTACTGCTTGTTATTTAATAAGAACAAAGGGTTTATACAGACCGAGGCTTTTCATTAATTTAAGAGTAATTAGTTACAAACTGTGGTCCTGGTTCGAAACAATGTCAGACCATTTCCATTTTTAAACACTACGAAGTAATTTAGAAAAGGCGATCACTCGGGCCTCGGCTGATGTCGCCGCCTTTTAGCTAAAGATTTTAAGGAAAACCTACCTCTCTACCGAGGAGCCAAGAGGGGAGTAGATGTCCAATTGTTCAAGCGCTCTCCTGGCCTTAGACTGCGTATGGTGAGCGTCTCCTGGCTTTCCTCAATGATCGCGTAGCATCCCTCTCCTTGAAACAGTGACTCGAGACCCCTATTAACTTCTTCTCCATTCGACATCGGCATCTTTCTGGGAAATGACTGGTACAACCCCGAAATTGGATGAGATAGATTCCTCGTTCTGGGTTCTCTCCTGATAGCCTTTGTGAGCTCATCCTCTCTAGGAGTATACCCTAGACTGAAGTGGTAATTTTCTTTTGCGATTGGCACAGGCTCTGCTATCCCTTCAAGGTTTCTTCCCAGGCCTTTTCTTGTTTCGAAACCATTTCCCAACATAATGGAGGCGATAATTCTATAGATTGCTGGCATTGGCTTGTCCATCTCCACTTCTACATGTGTGGGCCCAACATATTCCACCACATGAAAGTTTGATTAGCGAGGGCTCCCCTCAATTACAGGTATGATGTTGTAAGTATATTTCTAGGTATCCTTTTCGGCTATGACCACAATTTCTTGGCCCTTCCATTAAAACTTTATGGCCTGGTGCAGGGTTGATGGTACGGCACTAGCAGAATATATCAGGGTCTTCCCATGGCTGGGTAACGAGTTTGTGTTCACATTGGCAGCTGCGGTCTCCAAGATGATTTCTATTTTGTCGATCAGATCCTGGATTTTATGTTTGAGATTTATGCAGTTCTCTGTGCTGTGACCATTTCCTCCTGAAAGGTAGGCACAAGTCTGATCAACCCTGTAGAATCTGTTATCGGGCTGTGTTGGTTTTGGAGGAACATTCTGGATTAGGCCCATGGCCAATAGCCTTTCGAAGAGCCGAGCCTTAGGCTCGAGAAGTGTTGTGAATTCTCTCACTGGCTTTCTCTCGAAAACAGGAAGTGGAGAATTATATGCTAGGGGCGATGGTTGATTTTGGTAGTTCAGAGGTGGATAAGCTTATGGTGGGTTGTTTTGTGGTGGACGGTAGTTTTGCTGAGGTGGTGGTTGATATTTCTGTTGTGGTGGTGTTTGGTAAATAGGAGCGGACACGCGGACAGTAGACAGAGCCGTGTAAGCTGGTATAGTGGTGGTAAAGCTTGGCTGTGCGTAATATACAGGTGATGGGTTGTAGGTAGGTGCGGAGAACTTTATGAGAGGCGGAGTTATGTGGGAGGATTGTGGTTCTTCTGGGCTTGGGTTTGGAATGTGGGATATGCTCGCCACGTCCTCTTTCTTCTTGTGGAAGATTCCTACAGTAGCCTGTCCAAATGCTTTGTTGAAGATACTGACTATTTTCCCAGTTTTGAGACCATCTTCTATGGCCTCTCCCATTTTTACCAACTCGGCTTCCCTGAACTAAGACTTAAAATTTTGATGTGGTACAAACTAATGGCGAGAAGTTAAGGACAAGACTATGTCCTAAAATAATTTTAGGGTGCGAGTTGTTAGGAATATTAATTGTGGACAATAGTAGTGTGGAAAATATTGAGAAAGGCTAAGGGCAAGAAGAGGAATTCGGAAAATGGGCCGTGGAAATAATGCGGAAGGTTAGGGACAAAATGGTAATATTGAGAAAAGTCGAGGGGCAAAACGGGAATTTCACCTAGGGTTCATGAAAGTTCCCAAAGGGGCCATATTGGCCATGTGAAGGAAAAGAATGGAAGAGAATGACTAAAGTAAGTCATCTTTTAAAAAAGGAAAGAAAAGAAAAGAAAACTCTAGAAAAATAAAGAAAAGTCAAGAAAAAAGGAAGAAAAATCTAGAGAGGGGCATGTGCCCCTCACATGCATGCAATATATATATATATATATATAGAGGGGTGTTCATAATTCATGAAGTGGAAAAAAAAAAAAAAGAGAGGAAGAAGAGAGTAGCTTCGGCCATGGCTAGGAAAATTTAGCCATGGGAAATTGATGAAGAACAATCATTTCCTCCTAGTATTCCAAGCAAGTTGAAGGTTCTCTACAACATGGAGTGTTCATTGGAGCAAGAAAAATCTATATTCATACAAGTGACAAGTTCTAGCCAAGTGAAGAATCAAGGAAGAAAGGTAAGGATTCATTTCCTCTTGATGTTATGAATGTTTGTGCATGTTGTTGAGTATGGCAGAATGAAGAAAATGGATGTAGGGGTGTGGCCGTGTGGTGTGTGGTTATGGCCGAACATGTAGTGTATTGCATAAATGTGATGAATGGATTTTATTTAGTATTTTGATTGTGTTGTTGTCATGGATAAATTGTATATGTGGTAATGCCAAGAAATGAATGAAGTTCATAGAAGAACAATGTTAATGTTGTGGCCTAATGATGAAGGATTGACAATTGTTGTGAATTGATTCTAGTTAATATTTTAGTTGTTGTTATTATGAATTCCATAATGCTAAATGAATATGAAAATGTTGATTGAGTTGTTGGAAGATTGTATGAATTGAATGATGAAGTGTTGTTGGGAATAATTGTTGGCATTGTTGGTAATAATGTTGGCCGAGTTTCATTCTCGGGTTTGTTGTTGAAATCGACCAAGTTTAACTTGGTGGCGTGGTATACTTACAGGGGAAACGCTGCCGAAATTTCGGTAGCTAAGTTTCATTTTAAGAAATCCAACTCCAAAATGCACTAGTCAAGATGTGGTAAACATGACCAAATTGAAAATTTTGGCGAATTTGCAACAAGGATTTGGAGAAGCATAGGAGCGGAAAGAGGTATGTAAGACCTTACTTTCTTTCTTTGGCATGTCCTAGACGTATAGGCTTGATTTCGCGCCTCGGGGACTTCCCTAACTTTAGAAATCCGAGATTGAAAACTAGTTACTATTCATTCAGTGGCATTGAACCAAAAGTGCTTGAATAATGAAGGAAAGGTCGAAACACCCTAGGACTTGCAAGAATACGACCCGATCATCCTAAGACTTCCATAAGCAACATTATGAAACGTATTATACGTAAATTGTGTACGCCGCCTCATTCGACCGAGGCGGGCCCACTATTCCCAAATTCCTTCTTATGGTTACATTAAGCTTATTTCCATGCTATAGCTAATAAAAGTTTTTGGTTATCGTTTCTACTATCAAATTAGTAGTTGTTTTAACTAAACCTATGACCCCAACGCATGATTTTCTTTCCAAAAAGTTTACAAGGGTTTTACAAAATACTCATTTTCCTTCAAAAACCAAGTTTTATAATATTAAAAGTCCTACTAACTAAAACGACGACCATAGTTCTATGATGATAATAATGAATCCAGGAATAAGAGAAGGTATATAACGATAATAGTCAAGGCTATGTTTTTCAATGGCTATGACGATGTCAAAGAAAATGAGAATGGTACTATGATAACTATGACGAGAATGATCCCATGCCTAAAGGTTCCAAAGTACATGAAATGCTATACTATGATTCTACTCCGTGTTTATTCATAATGTTGACCTTCATTGATTGTCTCGCCTTACTACTAGTTCCTTCAAGGTGAGATAAAGCGCCCATGGTTATTTCATAATAAAATCGGAGGTTACCGACCTTACGTCACTCCGATAGCGTTATAGCTTTTCCTTGGGCTCCCATGCATGTTTTTAATCGTTTATATGATAATGTATATAATACCGATATTGATGAATGTACTTGTATACACCGTATATGTGGGGAATGGGGAGGGCAACCGTGTCCACCGATTCGGTAGCTTATCATCCCGGACGCGGATGCCCGGACGCGGGATTTATGGGAGAGCCGTACGCGGCGTCTGTTCTGTGCTATATATATATATATATATAATATGATATACTTGGGACACTGTTGGGGAGGGGGGGTTGGGAGAGCCGATGAATTCGGCGTCTGTACTGCAAGTAAAAAGTACTGTTTTCTAAAAAGTATCTGTTTTCTATGTACAAAAACAAGAAACACCGTGTTCAGAATAAGAAAAAAAAAAAAGCTAAGCGTGCATGGCCTCCGCCCTGAGTGGCACTCACATGTACAGGTTGCTCCTCTATACTGTGGTACTGTCTATGCTTCCATATGGTTATTACTCTGCACAGGTTACCGTCTTACACACGATCTGTCTCATATGTACAGCTTTTACTATGTTATTACTGTTCATGTCTTACATACTCAGTCAATGCTCGTACCGACCCCTCTTCTTCGGGGGTCGCGTTCATGCCGCGCGGTACACCCGCACGAATCAAGCTAGCGTACAAGATGTTCCAAACAGGGTTGGTAGGCTCCACTTGTTCCGAGCGCCGCCGAGTCGAGTATATGAGCTATGATGCTTTGTTCGGTGTTAGAGACTTTGCGTACGCAGTCGAGGTATAGAGTGACAGTTCTGCAGACGGTTCCACCGGTTAATATGTTATTATGTTTTATGTTACGGGTCCCACATGACGATAGATTTTACTTATAGAAAAAAAATTTGAGTTCACTATGTATTCTATTTTTAATTGATACAGAAATTTGTCTATGTGATAAGAGTCAGAGGGTTCGCTCGGCTCCAGATATGGGGTCGGGTGCCCATCACACCCTGATCAAGATTGGGGTGTGACAAAGTGGTATCGAACGGTGTCGGTCCAAGGGTTGTCTGCAAAGTCGTGTCCAGCAGAGTCCTGTTTATGGGTGTGAAGCCGGCCACATTTATAAACAGGAGGCTGCGGGGCATTTAGGAAATGTTGACCTTCTTTCTGTCATAAAATCGTGCGATAGAGCTAAGTCATAGGAGATAAGATCCCTCATATCAATCGTTGAATTCCGCAGGCGCCCGGTATCGGCGGAAAAAGGCGAGGGATGACATGAAGGTTAACGGAGGTGGAACTGGATGGATGTACTTGTTCCGTTATGTGAAGCTGGAAGCCAGATAGGAACATAGACATACATCAGGCGGAAAGTGAACATTGGGAAACGAAAAGGGTAAAATAGTCATTGTAAAAGAAAGAACGTATTATGAGAACGTCTCGGAAGTTGTAAAGTTTTGATTGGCCTCAAATCGAGTAGTAAAGGCCATAAGAGAAAGCGGACGCAAAAATATCAGCATTAAGGCACCGGATTCTACCAAAGTTTCGAGGTTAAGCGTGCTCAGGTGGGAGCAATTCTAGGATGGGTGACCCCCCTGGGAAGTAAACTAAAAGTTTTACAAATTGAGAGACAAGGGACAAACGAGAAGCTAAGAGTGACCTAAGGAAACCAGAGTATATGGAATGGTTGGAAGCTATACGGGGTCACACAAAACGAGGTAGGTTAGACTGGAGAACGGACATGGAATGCGTCTCAGTTCCGGAAAGTTGGATAGGCTTGAACAATGTTTGGAAGTATTTTGTGGGTTAGCGAATGATGCATATATATATATACACACATGAATGTGTAGAATATTTTACATATGATTATATTGATAGATACAGGAGTCCCAGCAACCGGCGCTACGGTAAGGAATGCACTAGTCAAGTAAGGGAATCGAAGCCCAAGTGACAGCAAAAGTGGACGGTATAAGTGCTACAAGGAAAGCTGTCATTATTTTGGTTATGGACTAAGGCTGGAGGGTCCAATATGGTGATAGTTGCGAAGGAAAGAGAGTGTGTTAGTGGAAAACAAAGAGGACAAAGTGTCGGAAGAAGGCGAAAGGTAAGAAACCTCAGTAAAGGAGGCTCCCGAGAGAAATTACCGGCAAAGCGCGAGATTGGTTGGGTAAGAAATCAAAGTAGACATGTGAAAAGGAACAGAAAGCGACAAAAGGAAACAGGAAAAGAGTGTGCGAGGTTTGAGAACCGATTTTGATAAGCAAGACTAGAGAAATAGTAACTAGGATAGGGAGAGTGAAATTGTGAGGATTCTGTGCTAAGAACAAGAGTAGCAGAATGCTTGAAAGACATGGACACACAGCCACAGCACGAGTGCGCAGTCAAGGAAGAATTACGAACAAGCGAACTAAGGAAGTGAAAGGACAAGTAGTGAATGAAAATGTGGACGAGATAAGGCGGACAATAAGAAACGGGCATGAAGGAGAGATCAGAATAAAAGGAACCCTCCCTGAGTATAATGACGCCCATAAGGTCAGTTGAACATTCGAGGACGAATGTTCTAAAGGGGGGGAGGATGTTATAGCCCGTACTTCGTACGTTCGGATGCTGCGAGACAATGGCGAGAAGTTAAGGACAAGACTATGTCCTAAAATAATTTTAGGGTGCGAGTTGTTAGGAATATTAATTGTGGACAATAGTAGTGTGGAAAATATTGAGAAAGGCTAAGGGCAAGAAGAGGAATTCGGAAAATGGGCCGTGGAAAATAATGCGGAAGGTTAGGGACAAAATGGTAATATTGAGAAAAGTCGAGGGGCAAAACGGGAATTTCACCTAGGGTTCATGAAAGTTCCCAAAGGGGCCATATTGGCCATGTGAAGGAAAAGAATGGAAGAGAATGACTAAAGTAAGTCATCTTTTAAAAAAGGAAAGAAAAGAAAAGAAAACTCTAGAAAAATAAAGAAAAGTCAAGAAAAAAGGAAGAAAAATCTAGAGAGGGGGCATGTGCCCCTCACATGCATGCAATATATATATAAGTATATATATAAGAGGGGTGTTCATAATTCATGAAGTGGAAAAAAAAAAAAAAGAAGAGAGAAAGAAGAGAGTAGCTTCGGCCATGGCTAGGAAAATTTAGCCATGGGAAATTGATGAAGAACAATCATTTCCTCCTAGTATTCCAAGCAAGTTGAAGGTTCTCTACAACATGGAGTGTTCATTGGAGCAAGAAAAATCTATATTCATACAAGTGACAAGTTCTAGCCAAGTGAAGAATCAAGGAAGAAAGGTAAGGATTCATTTCCTCTTGATGTTATGAATGTTTGTGCATGTTGTTGAGTATGGCAGAATGAAGAAAATGGATGTAGGGGTGTGGCCGTGTGGTGTGTGGTTATGGCCGAACATGTAGTGTATTGCATAAATGTGATGAATGGATTTTATTTAGTATTTTGATTGTGTTGTTGTCATGGATAAATTGTATATGTGGTAATGCCAAGAAATGAATGAAGTTCATAGAAGAACAATGTTAATGTTGTGGCCTAATGATGAAGGATTGACAATTGTTGTGAATTGATTCTAGTTAATATTTTAGTTGTTGTTATTATGAATTCCATAATGCTAAATGAATATGAAAATGTTGATTGAGTTGTTGGAAGATTGTATGAATTGAATGATGAAGTGTTGTTGGGAATAATTGTTGGCATTGTTGGTAATAATGTTGGCCGAGTTTCATTCTCGGGTTTGTTGTTGAAATCGACCAAGTTTAACTTGGTGGCGTGGTATACTTACGGGGAAACGCTTTTCGGTAGCTAAGTTTCATTTTAAGAAATCCAACTCCAAAATGCACTAGTCAAGATGTGGTAAACATGACCAAATTGAAAATTTTGGCGAATTTGCAACAAGGATTTGGAGAAGCAGAAGGAGCGGAAAGAGGTATGTAAGACCTTACTTTCTTTCTTTGGCATGTCCTAGACGTATAGGCTTGATTTCGCGCCTCGGGGACTTCCCTAACTTTAGAAATCCGAGATTGAAAACTAGTTACTATTCATTCAAAGGCATTGAACCAAAAGTGCTTGAATAATGAAGGAAAGGTCGAAACACCCTAGGACTTGCAAGAATACGACCCGATCATCCTAAGACTTCCATAAGCAACATTATGAAACGTATTATACGTAAATTGTGTACGCCGCCTCATTCGACCGAGGCGGGCCCACTATTCCCAAATTCCTTCTTATGGTTACATTAAGCTTATTTCCATGCTATAGCTAATAAAAGTTTTTGGTTATCGTTTCTACTATCAAATTAGTAGTTGTTTTAACTAAACCTATGACCCCAACGCATGATTTTCTTTCCAAAAAGTTTACAAGGGTTTTACAAAATACTCATTTTCCTTCAAAAACCAAGTTTTATAATATTAAAAGTCCTACTAACTAAAACGACGACCATAGTTCTATGATGATAATAATGAATCCAGGAATAAGAGAAGGTATATAACGATAATAGTCAAGGCTATGTTTTTCAATGGCTATGACGATGTCAAAGAAAATGAGAATGGTACTATGATAACTATGACGAGAATGATCCCATGCCTAAAGGTTCCAAAGTACATGAAATGCTATACTATGATTCTACTCCGTGTTTATTCATAATGTTGACCTTCATTGATTGTCTCGCCTTACTACTAGTTCCTTCAAGGTGAGATAAAGCGCCCATGGTTATTTCATAATAAAATCGGAGGTTACCGACCTTACGTCACTCCGATAGCGTTATAGCTTTTCCTTGGGCTCCCATGCATGTGTTTAACTCGTTTATATGATAATGTATATAATACCGATATTGATGAATGTACTTGTATACACCGTATATATGGGGAATGGGGAGGGCAACCGTGTCCACCGATTCGGTGCTTATCATCCCGGACGCGGGATGCCCGACGCGGGATTTATGGGAGCCGTACGCGGCGTACGTTCTGTGCTATATATATATATATATAATATGATATACTTGGGACACTGTTGGGGAGGGGGGTTGGGAGAGCCGATGAATTCGGCGTCTGTACTGCAAGTAAAAAGTACTGTTTTCTGAAAAGTATCTGTTTTCTATGTACAAAAACAAGAAACACCGTGTTCAGAATAAGAAAAAGAAAAAGCTAAGCGTGCATGGCCTCCGCCCTGAGTGGCACTCACATGTACAGGTTGCTCCTCTATACTGTGGTACTGTCTATGCTTCCATATGGTTATTACTCTGCACAGGTTACCGTCTTACACACGATCTGTCTCATATGTACACTTTTTACTATGTTATTACTGTTCATGTCTTACATACTCGGTACAATGCTCGTACCGACCCCTCTTCTTCGGGGGGCCGCGTTCATGCCGCGCAGTACACCCCGGACGAATTGAAGCTAGCGTACAAGATGTTCCGGCAGGTTGGTAGGCTCCACTTGTTCCGGAGCGCGCCGAGTCGAGTATATGAGCTATGATGCTTTGTTCGGTGTTAGAGACTTTGCGCATGAAGAGTCGAGGTATAGAGTGACAGCTTTCTGTGACGGTTCCACCGGTTAATATGTTATTATGTTTTATGTTACGGTCCCACATGACGATAGATTTTACTTATAGAAAAAAAAATTTGAGTTCACTATGTATTCTATTTTTAATTGATACGTCTATGATAATTTGTCTATGTGATAAGAGTGACAAGACAGGTCCTTGGCCCACACCATGTGTTGGAGCAATAAAATTGAACACAATTTGTGTGGGCCATTTCCCACACGGCCACAAATTTTTGCATGATTTGCAAGTTCCAATTATATCACTTTTGGTCCCAAATTTTCCAAATTGTTCCATGCCAACAAATTCATGAACACATTAGGTTTTAAAACGAAACCGAAAGTCAAGATTCTTGAACGCAAAAGGGATATAACATTCTACTTATCACGGTCGCGATCCGACCATGTCCGTGATTCTTATTTGTTTCCTAGTCCTCGTATGTTTGATATGATGAAATATTGGCTTTATGTCTTTGGTATGACTAAGTTTAAAAGTTGCATAAAAGTTTGGTTTTTAAAAAGAGTTTTGCTCTTAAATGATTCCGAAAACTACGAAAGTCCGTAACTTTCACGTACGTAACCGGATCGCCTCGATATGCTAAAAAATGATTCCATGATATAGGATGATTATGCTTTCCATAGGCGGGCCCAGCTCGGGTCGACACCCGTTCGTGGGTCCCGCGACTTTCCTTATGTACTTCTGACGACTTTTGAAAGAATATGATATGAGTATGATCCCGATTTCAAGTACGATCAGTTTACTTATCTTTTGAGGTTTTAATAATGATTCGGTAATATATGATGACTATGATTTTCGTAGGCGGGCCCGGATTGGGTTGACGCTCGTCCGTGGGTCCCGCGACTTCCTTCTGTATAATTCTGATGGCTTTTGAAAGAATTCAATACGACTATCTTTTCGACCCCCGAATATGATTACTTATTTATCGGTCGAGTCTGAAACAAGGATTTTTATGTATGTGATTTTGATACGTGACTATGATTTCTGAAGTTCGGTTTGATATGTTCCCGAGTGATATTCGGAAGAAAATTTTGATTTAACTACTGTTTTGGCTTGTAAATGATGGTTCGTTGTGATTACCATATTAAGTCTTTGAAATTGTTTTAAACTGTATTTGGTCACTCATAACTCGTTCGTGTATTTTGTTGTTACATTTTTCGCCAAGTCCCGGGTCGGTTATGTTATTATGCGCACTATGCTGTATTCTGAAGTATGATGTGTCCGGTTCGCCGAGCCCCTTTTTGGCCGGGAACCGTGTATATATTATAGTGTTTTGATGTGTTCGGTACGCCGAGCCCCTTTCGGCCGGGTACAGCGTATATGTGCTACGTTATATGTTATATGTATGGATTCTGGAATATGCTCAGTTGGAATCGTAGGCCGGTGGTGGGGCAAACCCAATGGTGGGGCAAACCCAGTAGTGAGGTAACATTCCACACTGGTTTAGGCCAATCCCACATTGGTTTAGGCCAATCCCACATCGGCTAATGGCATCTCATATGATCGGCTATGATGTTATGATGTGTTACGGATGTATATGATGATCATCATGTTTGCCTTCTATACCACATAAGTATGATTTGTATGTCGTACGCAAGCGCTTTGGTATTTCGGTTATTGTGTCTGCTAACGCCTTCGTTTCGATCATGACTCGCCTGCGATCTTGTACCTTCGCTTTGCATACTCGCACATATTTCGTGCGACCCCCTTTCTTCGGGGGGCTGCGTTTCATGCCCGCAGTACGGATACGCGTTTGTGATCCACCGTGTAGGATTTCCATTCTCGTCGTTCCGCAGTGCTCCCTTTGTTCTCGGGAGCTAATATTTTGGGTATATACTCTTCCGATGTACATGATTATGTTTATTCGGGGGGTACGGCGGGGCCCGTCCCGCATCCGATTCCCGTTGTTCGGTATTAGAGGTCCGTAGACATAGATGTGGGTTATGTCTGCTTTTGTTCTGACGCGCGTTGTGTGAGCTGTGTTTGGGCGGCCCATCCGTCGTGGCAGCCTTATCGGCTACGTGTATGTATGCTTTGATATGTTATGTATATTATGATAGCCTTGCCGGCTTCTGTACAGTATATTGGTTTGTATGCCTCAGTTTGGGGCCACGTTTGAAATTCGTAAATGTATGAGTCGTTTGTGTGCCGAATCTGGTTAATGAGCGCGTATGGGTGCCTAGCTCGAGCACTAGTCACGGCCTACGGGGTTGGGTCGTGACACCATATCTCATTCTCTTTTATTTCTCGAAAAATTTCGGCAGAGTTTCCTCTATATTTCTTACTATCTCAAAACCTGCACGCAGAAAATACCAATAATGCCAACACGTATATATACATATCCTATCATATCACAGCCACACAGGGTGGCCCCAGTATCAATAACAGTATGAAAATGATGGACTTACCTCGTATGCACTTGTTACACTTTCCTGTTTACTTTCCCTTTCGGTTTTCAACTTTACATTTCGACCATACTTCAATACCTTATTTGGCATATACCTTTCGTACCTTTGCTTACACACGTGGCTTTATAACTTCCAATATCGTCAATCACTTTCTTCTATCGATGCCGACCTTCCGCTGAAATCAAAAGTTAGTACGAGGAATCCTATTTCCTATGATTTGGCTCTATCGCACGATCTAAGACGAAGGGTCGATTCCTAAATGCCCGCACCCTCCCCGTTTATAAGTGTGGCTGGCTTCACACCATAAACAAGACTCTACCGGACACGGTCTGTAGACAATCCGAGGATGAAAGGCTCTGATACCACTTCTGTCACGGCCCAACCTCGTAGGCCGTGACTAGTGCCCGAGCTGGGCACCCGTACACACACATTAACAGAAACAGCACACAAATAACTTATACCTATACAGAGATCAAACGTCAGACCATAGCTAGCATAATCAGATCTTATACATACAGAAAAATAAAACGTCGCCCCAAAGCTGTCACGTATACACATATACAGAACGGACGCTAAGCGGGTAAGGCTACCATAATACGGGACGTCCCGTATCACAAATCATACGACATAACCGACTGTGCTGACAACCCACAACCCACGCGTACATGTCTACAGACCTCTAAGAGTAATAACAGAACCGTCTGACGGGACAGGGCCCCGCCGTACCCATGAACAAACATATATACAAATAATAGAAATGTAAATACGTACTAAAATGTAGGCTCAAACAAGGGAGCACTCCAAAATGGAATAGATGTCCTAGGTCGACGGATCACCGTAACGTATACACTATTCGCCGCGCGAAATGAAATGCGGCCCGAAAGCGGGTCAAGACGAATATGTCTTGAGTAATGTAAAGCATGGAATACGTAAAACGAGGTCATAACCGAAGTAGGGAGTACAGAAAGTGAGCATAATAATCAGAATACCCAAGTGCTTGCATCTGAAATACAAATCGTACGTACGAGGTACAAAAGACAAACATAATAATCAGACTGCCAAAATGCTTAGCTTTCTTTTGAAAAACATTTCTGTCTCATATATACTTTAAAATCGAACATATCATATGAGATGTCATTAACCGATGTGGATTCGCCAAACCAATGTGGGATTTGCCTAAACCAATGGGATTCGCATAAACCAATGGTGGGATTCGCCTAAGGCGCCTCACACTCACCCTCCCCCCCCCCCGCTTTGGGACTCGGCGTGCTTGCCGAGGTTTGCCCCCACCACCGGGTTTGCCCCACCAATCGGGTTTGCCCCCACCACCGGCTCGATACCAACCGATCATTAATCACGTGTCAAAATGCTTATTCCTGTTACACCTCGCATTTTGCGCACATTCTAAAATTGGGAATAATTCTAATGTTAAGAAATAAGGCCTTAATTGGATTTTACTTAATGTGCATGCGAGGTTTAAGGAAGTATTGACGTGGAAATATTAAGAAGGCGAAGGCAAGGTGGAATCTTGAAAATTAGTCCCGTGAATTTCCGAAAGCGATCCGTTATCAATTGGGCTAAAATAAAAGTGGAAAAATTAGGCCCAAAAAGAGAGGGTGGCCGGCCATGGGAGATGGCCCAAACCCATGAAGAGATCATGTGATCACCATGTGACCACTTAATTAATATAAGGGCATACGAGTTGTTAATTTTTCTAGAATTTTCAAGACAAAGCAAGAAGGGAGAAAACAAGAGAAAAACCAAGAACAACAATAAAAGGCCATTCGGCCATACCCTCAAAATCCACCTTCAAAAATCTAGCCTCCAAAATTATTTTCTTGTGGTTTCCATACTAATTCAAGGTCCCTTTACAACTTGGTGCAATTGGTTTGGAAGAATAAGTATTGGTTTCTCAATTCAACACTTAAGGCAAGTGAAGAAGTTGGAAGGAAAAGGTGAGAATTCATTCTTTCTAATTACGTTGTGTGAAGGTTTGTTTGTGTTGTAGTGTATGTAAATGAGTATATGGTAATATGGAAGTTTGCATGGTGGTAGTGTGAGAGAGCATGTGGCCGTGTGTGTGTCTTAATGTAATGTGATTATGTTGAATTTTATGTTGTATTGTAGTTGTGGTTATTGTGAAATTAGTATTGGAAGTGAAAGTTGAATGAAAATGGAATGGAATGGAAAAAGTGCATGTGGCCGTGAGATGCATATGTCACGACCCAACCCCGTAGGCTGTGACTGGTGCCCTAACTGGGCACCCATCCACACCTATCAAACGTTACCTCGAATAATATCAAACGCATCCAAGAATACCACAAAAGCCGACAAGGCGGTGTTTCAAAGTTAGATAATTTTAAAAATTTCGCAAAGTTTCCTTTGTTTTACCGACTAACCAAAATAACCCCGCGGGTTTTTAAAAACAAAGGCCACACGGGGAGCATCTATATACATAGCGG